>NC_061120.1:47987635-48044297 GCF_002878395.1 Capsicum annuum
GAACTCAGTAAATACAGTTTAGCTCTGCTAAACTATACCATTAGTATCAGTTCAGTTAATTAGTTCAGCACAATTAATCAGTTTAGTGTCTATTCAGATGGGAGTAGGAATTAGCACCGAGTGAACCTAAGGATGGGAACTCACCTGTTATATGGGTGCGATTCTTAGAAGCAATCCTTGCGTTCCAGAACTATATAGCCAGCATTGGTTGAGATATCATAGCCTGCTATATGAGGGTATATGAGGTGGCTTAAGCTAGTATATGAGATTTCCCACTGTTCTCATTAGAGTTACCTGTTATATAAGGGTTACTCATATGTTGTCCTTACCAGTGGTGTGGTATTGACACCCTTCCAATAAGGGCATAGATTGGACCCCAGCTCAACTATTATAGCATATTTAGGGCATATCGGTTAGATGACTACTTTCCACAGACTCAGTTATAGTCTCAGTCTCAGCAAAAGAACTCAGATAGTTCTTTAAATTTTAGGACTGTCAGACACAGTTAATTCTGATACAGTATGGAACTCAGCTAGTTTTATCAGATTCAAGACTGTCAAATATAGTCACTCATGTAATTAGTTCTCAGAACTCATATTATCAGCCATATAAGTTATCAGAACTTATGTTATCAGTATTCAACTTCAGGACTGTTAGATACAGTCAACCGGACCAGTTCTTCATAATCAGAACTGTCAGACACAGTTATTCATGTATTCGTAACATAGTATCAGTACCTCAATATTCAGTAATACAGTATCAGTCTTTCTTACTCATCAGTGACTCAAATGTCTATATCAGTAAATCCAATAGTCAAAACTCAGTATTCAGTCCTATCACGATCTTAGTTATAGTTACGTAGTCATGTATGTATTCCTACGTTCATGTTAGTCAGCCAGTTAGTATTGTTCATGCATATGAATCATTTGCATTTAGCCTACCTCACTTTCTACCAGTATATTCAAAGTACTGACGCATTTACTCTATGGTGTTTTATACCATAGGTTTAGAAGCATGAGCTCCAAAGAACTAGTAGCATCTCAATTCAGCGATCAGAGTTAGCAGTGAGTCCTCATCCTTCAAGGACATGATGATCACATGACTATTTCAGTTTTTAGTTTATTTCAGTAGTTGAAGTTAGTTGGGGACATGTCCCATCAACTCTTTATTCAGACTGTTTAGAGGCTTTCAGACTATAGCATGTCAGACAGTTATTTCAAATTTGTTTTGGTATTGCTATACCACTTTCAGACATTATTTTTATCAGATGTTTATCCAGGTTGAACCTTATGGCCTTTCAGTACATGTTTTCATATTTATACAGAATATTATGTAGTGTTTAGGTACAGATATCAGTCATGAGTTACCTTGTGGTCCTTCAGGATCATGGGCACCGTGTGGCATTCTGGTTCAGCAAATCGGGTCGTTACAACAGTATTTTCTTGGACTAGCAATGACGTGTGTGATGGCTTATCAGGAGTCTGACGACTTATCAGGAATGTCGTCAGCTCCTCTTCACTTTTGATAATCTCTGCCTTAGGTTGACGATAAGGCATGATGGCTTATTATACCTTTGATGACTTATCACGGATGTCTTCACATCTTTACTTCAATTTCTCAAGCACTACCCAAGCCTAATGATAAGCTTGACGGCTTATCACAACTCTGACGGCCTATCACAGGTTGTCGTCACTTCTTTCAGCTAAATCTCATTCTCTATCTAAGGCTAACGATGAGTCTGATAACTTATCAGGAGTTGACGACTTATCAGACAAGTCGTCAACTATACTTTTCTTCTTATTTTGCTCAAAATTCAACTTTTTTTATCTCAGTTGTTGTTGGTTTTCTTTCATCTTGACATTTTACTGCAATATCAAATAGAAAACAATCAAAAACGACAAAAGTTGCTTAAGACTTTACAATTATTCTTAGTTAAAAGCCTCAAATGTGTTAGCATCTGCTCACACATCATCTGTGCTAGTACTTTAGATGATGAAGGTAAGTATACTACATTATTTAAATAGAAGCTTAGAGATTATTTTGAAATCTATCATGTATTTGTATTTATATTTTTGCACAGGTAACATATTACCATTAGTATAAGGAGTGGTTGATATAGAAAATGATACTTCATGGACTTGGTTTTTTGACCAATTCAAGAAAGCTTATGGTCAGAGGCCAGAGATGTGCATTGTTTTTTATAGAAATAAGAGTATCATAAACGTTGTTTCCAGAGTGTACCCTGATGTAACACATTAAGCATCCATATGGCACTTATGAAAAAATGTACTCAAAAGATACATGAAGCTACATGACCAGTTAAGTGAGGTATATTATACTATGGCTAAAACATACAGACCGGTTGATTTTAATAGTTTGATGGAAATAGTTCAAAATATAGATGTCAAAGTTAAGAAATATTTAGAATTGGCAGGATATGACAAGTGGGCAAGGATGTATGCACCTGTTCACAGAGGATCGATAATGACATCAAATATTGCAGAGTCTATTAATTCAGCATTGGTAATAACAAAAGAGAAGCCAATTTATAATTTCCTTGAAGAAGTGAGAAAGATGTTTGGGTGATGGAATTGCACTTATAAACAAAATGCTTCATTCACAGCCACAATACTTGGCATGAAGTTTTAGGAGATTCTTATAATAAATGATACCCTATCAGCACGTATGACGGTATGTTAGGATACATACGTATTTAAGCTATAGTATTCCAGATTTAGATTTGAGCTGTATTTATTTATTCATTGTAGGTAACACCGTCAACATACTACTTATATGCAGTAAATCACAAAGGAAAAACCTTTATTATCTGCCTTTAAAATAAAAAATACAGTTTTGGATAGTTTTAACATGATGAAATACCATGCCCGCATGCTTTAACTATTTTAGACAAGAAGAAATTCAAATCAGGTCCATATTGCTCAAATTGTTACAAGCTAGAAACTGTGTTGAAAACATATGAGATTTCTGTGTATCCTTTTCTGGATATGACTGACTGGCAGATACCTTAAGAAGTTGTAAAAGAAGTGGTACTATTACTAAAGTTTAAAAGACCTCCTGGAAGGCCAAAGAAGAAGCGGGAAAAGTCATTCGCCATTCTGTACAAAAAGAAAAAAAGCAGCACATGTGGATTCTGTGGTAATAGCAGGCGTTCATGTGGTAATGCACCACATGAGAAGATAGATTGAAGTTGGGATTAGCTAAAGGTTGCTTTAATAAATAGCCAGTTAAATTTCTTTCATATAATCAATTTGGAACACAGTTTAAAAATTGCTTTAGTTGTTGCTACATTAAAAACATTCTTTAGTTGTTACTGCAATCTAAATCTTCTTTAATTGTTACTATATCTTATTTAAACAAATTTAATGATCATAATGAATTTACTGAATACAGCTATTGCATTCATGAATATAGTGATAGTTGCTGATCTTTGTATTTAATATTCTATGTTTTTTCATATATTAGGTAATCATCAATACACATAAATGTATTGGCAAATGTATTTGCACTGGGATGACACTATCAAATACATATGATTTTTTATTTGTTAAATATTTATGCATAAAACTGTAATCCTATTAGGTTGAGATAGAATACATGTCAATTGAGATTGTAAATCATGTACGAAACACATATCAATACCTTTACATTGAGACCATTTAATACACATAAAAGATTGAGAAAAAAGCAAATATGAATAAAATGTATTATATCGAAACACAACCCCATACACAACGGTTCAAACACAATAAAATTGTCATCACATAGACCACATACACTATTTGTTCATCCAAAACCACAAAAGATAAAGTGTATTCAAAACATAAACATAGAGTACGGTTCAAATAAAAGAAAACCAGTATCACATAAAACACATAAACTACTGTTGTGTTCATCCAAAACTACATGATCCTAGAAACTTTCTAGAACATAAACTAGCATTACAATATAGTAAGTCCTTGCTACTGTCCCAATCAGTGATGGGTCTATGCATCTTTGGAGGTGCCTCATCGTTACTCGTAGCGCCACTTTTTTATTTTTTGACCATAATCCCAAAGCAAAATAGCATATCGAGTGCAGAGTAGCGCAATATCAAATTCCTGATTTAGCACACCTTGACCACTAGTGAGAAACTCCGCATAAGTAGCAACATAAATACCACAATCCTTAAAAACATAAATACAAAAGTATGTTACTATATTCACCAACATAAGCACTACAAGTAAAATATTGATACATTATATATACGTACATACTGCCAGATCTTTGTTGAGGTATGTCATTGACAAAAATTACCTCAAATAAATCAGATTCATCTCAATTTCTGTACTAGGGGTAACACTATCAATCAATGTCTACTTTCTTCTTATAAAAGTCGATGTTCAAAAGAGAAGAAGGTATAACCTTTGTAAACTTTTACACTTCTATTTGACATACACATCAGGGATTGCAGAGTTGTACGAGTCGTAAATATATAAACATTGATCTAAGAATAACACTATAACAAGTACCTAGTGGATTCGTTCTTTCACATGTAAATGAATTAGAACATGATCCACTGTATGCCATGGGACACCAACCATTAACCTATATCTATTCATGTATTCATATACAATAAATTATTTATGCACAGAAGATGTACAACTTTATGGGTCCATATACTTCTCCCATTATCCTGCTACTTTAATCTTGAATATACAATCAACAGTTGTGTAAGTAAAGTTACTTGGAGGATTGTACTTGCCTTTCTTGTGCAAGTAATAAAATATGACATTAATGTGCTGCAAATATTAAATTGTGTATCATTACATAAATGGAATACATAATAAAATAAAGCCAATGTACTATGTACCGTATCATTCAATAATTGGCTTGGAATAGATAGTTTATAGAACCAATTCTTATCACTGACAAGTTCTACACCAAACTACAACAGTACTGTCATGCATGATTTATGCTTCCTGAAACGATCTTCATTGTCCTTCCTACCATAAGTATTGTGAATTCATATTCAATATGATAAAAAGCTAATAAATTAAAACATAGTAAAAGTAACGTACTTCCGCTCATGTGTAGTAATGAGGCCTTCCTTAATCCATTTCAAATACTTGTTCTCAATAGACACATCATATGGACAGCCGATAAAAGGTGTAAACGGATGTTTTTTGTTCAATATAGGTAAATCACATGATGCACTTGCAGAAGTACCTGAAAGTTGTATGCATAAATATAAGATGTATTTATAGTGTGATAAATAATGAATACAAATACAATCAGACAAATATAATAGAGTACCGGATGATGATCCAAACCTTGTTGTAAAGGGAGAAAAGTTCCAGCGACTAGGTTTTTTGTTCCTTTGCATTGGTACAACTGTTATATCATTTATACATCTAGTTGGATGCATGATGATACTTTTTACCAAGTTTAAGCTCGGAAGAAGCTCATCAGGGATCTTATATTGTGATTCAGTCTCCAGCCCCAATGTAGCAACACCATTATCTCAATCACTTATTCATCACTTGTATGTATTTGATATGGATTTTATTCAAGTATCTAAAAATACAGAATACACCATGTCAAATAAAAATACAAACACAGTCTGTCTATAAAAGTTATGCATAAATGTGAATGTACCTCTTTTTTCTTTGGCACCTTTTTAAATTGTATATCATCATCCGGCTCAATAACAAAATATGATGGACTAATATATGTGTCACGCATTTCCTTAAATACATAAATACATAAATATTAATACATATAATACGTATACAGTTATACATTGCTACCTGTTGTAGCTCAACACTACAAGTATCACCCTGCTTTGGAATACTAGAACGGTCAGCGCCAAAATGTTGAGATGACGGTTGAGAAACAACAGGTATATCTTCCAAAGCTTCAACATTGTGACCCTATAAAAGATGGATGAATATAATGGACTAATATATTCTTTATATATTTCTATATTGTAAGAAAACATAAATGAAAACGTACTTGAAAAAAATTAATACATTGCATATATATACAATTATTAAATTCATTAATTTGATACCTATTGTAGCTCAACCGTAGATATATCAAACTAATTTGGAACACTGAAATGAGCAGTGTTAATATCTTGGGGTGACGATTAAGGAATAGTAGGTATATAAGTCGCAGCTTCAACATTAGGACCTTGTAAATGAAATTTGTTATACTATAGTGTATACACTATATCTACATATATAGAATAATGAAAGTAAATTTATTATAACTATTTTTCAGTTATGTTGATTGCTTTGATAGCTTCCATAACACTATTTAAGTTGTCAGTTATCAACTTCTGTAGATCACCAATCTCATCCTTCACCTTTTTACAAAAAAATTAAGAAGAAACTTATGAAAGAAAGATACAAATGATTTCAAGAAAATTAAAATTGTATGTACCAATTCCTGAAAAATGGCAAATTATTGCATTTCCTTCAACCTTTATGCTTTTCAACTTGAACAGCTTTTCCACAGCAAGGAATTCTTTTTTTTGTTGGGAGGGTGGATCCTATAAGCTGGAAGGTAAATCAATAGGGACATTGGATGGTTTGGGTTTAAATGTAGGCTTGAGAACAGATTTCCTTTTCTGTAGGATAGGCGGCTGCTTAGGAAGAGTCCTTCAAGGAACAGTCTTTTTGTAACACCCTGATTTTCTGAATCAGAATGCTACATGCTGGTTATGACCCTGAAGGACCACAAGCTAACCTATGACTGATATTTATACCTGTACACTACAATATATGACGTAATAATGCAGAAAAAACATGAACAATAGGCCATAAGGTTCAACTGAATAAAATATCTGACAAACGTAATATCCATATGGGTGGAAATACCCAAAAACAACTGGTCTAAATTAAATCTAAGCTAAATCTGAAAGCCTCTAAATACTATTTGAGTAAGGAGTTGAAGAAACATGTCTCCAACTGAACATGGGCTTGTCATTTAAGCACTATTAAGTCATAAAAACTTGGATTCTATCATTCTTGGCATTATCAATTTGACAATCTTAATCCATCCAAAATTCATGGGTTTCAACTAACCTACTCACATGCTTCATAAAAAACACATCAAGATACAACCTTGAATCCAAACAACAATCATCAACATGAATATGGTCATAACACGACGAAGAAATCACAATTTATAATTTAAAACACAATTCTTGAGCTGAGCTCTATGGATGAAAAGGATCCATGGATGAACACTACGCATACCTTAAAGCTTGATTTTGAAAGAAATCTAATGTTTCTTGAAGGTTCTTGAAGAAATCCTTAGGCTTGTTCTTGATTTTTCTTGACTAGGGTTTAACCTCTTTGGGAGAGAATGTTCTTGTTATTGAGGAGATGATCTTGAGAGAAAATCCTAATCTTGTGGTTGAGAGTGTATGAGAGAGCTTTTTGAGATGTTTAACTAAAGAGAATGAAAGATAATATGCTCCTTGAGGGTTATGTCATGGAAAGTGAAGGAAAAGATCAAAATACCCTTGCAAAAATGTCCCTCAATTGTTGGAAAAAAATTAGCTGACGACATTAGTGACAAGCCGTCATACTGGTGATAGGTCGTCACGAATTGTCGTCATAAAAAGGTAAAATCTTGGCTTTTTGGTTAAGGTTGATAACATTAGTGATAGGACATTACGGGCGTGATGGCTTGTCACAAAATGTCATCACTGGGGGTGAAAATCTGCCCAGGAATACCGACATTGGTGATAGGCCATCACGGGCGTGACAGCTTATCATGAATGTCGTCACTCAGTTTCCCAACCTGACATGCCGGAGTAAAATGGGCATAACTCCTTGCTCTGATATCGAATTTAGGCAAAATTCATATCGTTGGAAAGATAATTCAATTATATATATTTTGGTAGGTCATGATCTCAAAAATTTTTAGTATAAAGAGAGATATTCTCATTCAAAGTTAACTATAGCAATATCCTTCCCAAGAATTCAATCGGTAAGGAATATTTTGATTCGCCTGATAGCTGGGAGTTATTTGAAGACTTAATATATATGTAAATTGCTCATAAAACTATAAAATAACCATGATGTACTATGCATGATCTTGAAATGTGGCGCTAATATTGGTTTGTATTTTTTGGGGTATTACAATATCTCCCCCTTAGGAACATTCGTCCTCGAAAGAGAATAACTGAGATGGAAGAAAAAATCAACTGAAGTACGTACAATACATACACTACTGAAACATGATTTCGGGACTGACATGACTGATAAGCTGAACACATCATACTGAACATGCATAAAGAAGACTGTCACCTTGAACTGAAAATATTAATGAGTTTGAGATTAATCACTCAATATGCATGAGCAGAAACATATGAACATAACTGAGTTTGGAACGTGATACATGAACTGAACTGAGTCTTCAATGAATGACATGGATAGAGTATCATATCGTGGACTAAGCTGAGCAATTGAGTACATGGATTACTGCTGAGTTTTGGAGCTAGAGGGTCGGCTCATAAGTAACACTTCCTCCAAGATAGATTCATCAAAGCAAATGACATGTTTAAATCATGGAAGTTTAGGGGCTATAGTGTATCTCCCCTCTTGGGACACTATGTCCCTTAAAGAATGTTGGACTGATGTTGCTGAGATATTAAGAAAGTTGAGGCAATGCACAAGGCATCTACGAACTAGAATATAACTGAACCTCAGGAGTCTGGGACTAATGCATAATGTATGAACTGAACTAAACTTGCAACTACTAGGAGGTTCTACTTGGAATAGTTACATTCCTTGAGATCTTGGATAGCATGAATAGATGCAAGGATGAGGAAACAAACTATACAAATCTGACTGCTCGATTGCTAAACTGACTTGTTGGCTTTACTAACTAACTCATGTTGAAACATATGTCCAAATCAGAGAAAGAGATCTAACAATGCATACCATGAACATGAAAGACTGGTAATGTACCCGAATCTAGGTCAGGGAAACTTTTCGGATCATGACGGGTCTGGAGTGCATAAACTCTATTCTGATGTTGACCACTCTTGGTGCCTTGCTGATGCAACTCTTTACCCCTCAGTGCTAGAACTCTACACTCTCGCATGCTGTGGCCTGGCTTGCCACACCCAAAGCATACATCACTTCCTGCCTTACATGCACCTAGGTGATTCTTACCATACTCTTCATAAAGCGGATAAGTAAGACTTCTATTCTCACTAACCTGGGCCTCGGAGCCTGGCGCTCTATCATGATAGTCATTTCTAGACTTAGGTGCTGGTGCACTAGCTGAGGATGGAATTGGGGCTGAAAACTTCTAACTATGCTGAGAACGGTTACCACCCTGTGACTTAGGCTAAGCAAGCTGAAACTACCTATCCTTGCTCTCTTACTCTACCTCTCCATCATTCTAATCTTCTGATCCTCTATCTGTTGAGCATGAGTCATAAGTCTGGCTAAAGTCATATCACTATACAACATGGCAGATCTACAGTCATTTACCACGCTATCGTTCACCCCTGACATGAACTTACTCATCTTGGATTTTCTATCTACAACCATATGAGAGGCATATCTGGCTAATTGGTAAACCTAAGAGAATACTCTTTCATTATCATACTGACCTGCCTAAGGTTGATGAACTCTAGCACCTTAGCTTCTCTAAGCTCAAGCGGGAAAAATCTATCAAGGAAAGCAGAGGCAAACTCCTCCCACTCTATAGAACCTGCATCATCTAACCTTTCCGACTTTCACTGTTTGTACCAAGTATGAGCCACATCCTGCAACTAATATGCAGCTAACTCAGGACTTTCCATAGTAGTCACCCCCATAATATCTATCACTTTCTGAATCTGATCTAAGAATTCCTGCGGGTCCTCATTTGACTTAGACCCCGTGAAAGAAGGAAGATTCATTTGGGTAAAGTCTCGAATTCTAGCTGCAGCTAAATTGGCCACTAGATTGGCTGGAACGACAGATGGTCATTCATTCTGGGAAGTAAATGACTAAGCAAGAGTGGTGAATGCGGTCCTAAACTCTGCATGAGAAATATGATCGCCCAAAGGGTCTTCAGGATGAGGGGCTGACTAATTCTCGTTTCTTCTTTTAGGAGGCATGTTTTGTAGAAGAAAAGGGGAAATAGATTAGACTGGGAGTGACTTGAGATTATGCTCACTTGCACAACATGAATACTAAAAGAAGGGAACCTATTCCGAAAACATCTCTTAGCCTCCTGCACATAAGTGTGGTGCACAACACATGCATGTACAAGACTCTACTAGATGCAACTTTCAGACTTCTAGGACTCTAATGAACTTGGCTCTGATACCAAGTTTGTAACACCCTAATTTTCTAAACCGAAATGCTACACGGTGCTTAAGAACCTGAAGGACCACAAGCTAACTCATAACTGATATCTGTACCTGTACACTACAATATATGATGTAATAATGCAAAAAAAAATATGAACAATAGGCCATAAGGTTCAACTGAATAAAATATCTGACAAACGTAATATCTATATAGGTGGAAAATACCCAAAAACAACTGAAGTCTGAATTAAATCTGAACTAAATCTGAAAGCCTCTAAACACTGTCTAAGTAAGGAGTTGAAGGAACATGTCTCCAACTAACTCCGTCTAGCAAAACTGACCTGAAATAATAAATGAAATAAAATAATATCATCCTTAAATGGATGAGGACCCACTACAACTCTGCGATTGGAATGCTACTGCAGATTTAGAACACGTGTCTCTGAACATATGGTGTAACATAAGAGAAAGTACCATAGCGCACATACGTCAGTACGTCTGAATATACTAAGTAATGAGTGAGGTAGGCTAAATACAAAGGGTTATATGCATGAACAATGCTGACTAATATGAACGTGAGAATACATACATGTATAAGCAACTATAACTGAATTTATGGTGATAATGACTACTAAGTCTGAATACTGACGACATGACTTTACTGATACTGAGATACTGAATAGATGAATGACTATTTCTGACAGTTCAAATTATGAAGAACTGGTCTGATTAACTATGTCTAACAGTCCTGAAACTGAATACTGATAACATAAGCTATGAAAACTAACATAACTGATATAACTGTGTTGATCAACAAGGACGATGTAACTAATACTGAGTAACTATTTTTAACAGTCTGAGTTATGTCCTATAGGGAGTAACTAAATTTGAGATCAGTCTTATCTAGTGGGTGATCTTTAAATCTGACAATTCTGATATTATTTAACTATACCTGAGATCAGTCCTGTCTAATGGGTGATCTTGAAGTCTATTTATAATGATAAGGATTGATTGTGTCTAACAGTACTGAATCTGTACTACTGAACTGAGTTGACTGTATCTGACTATCCTAAATCTGTAACTGAAATTATGGGATGTATTCATCTAACTGACGTACCCCATGCTAAGCTGGCTGGGGTCCAATCTCTGCCTTGACTGGAAGGGTGTTAGTACCGTGCCACCAGAAAAGACAACTGTTGTGGAGTCAGTCCTAATATAGTGGGTGACTCCTGGGATCAGTCCTATACATATAAATGTGCTAACGGGTGACCCCTGAGTATGCCAATCCTATCTAATGGGTGACATCTTGTACCTATGTTGGTTACGTAGTTCTGGAACTTAGGGATTACTTCTAAGGATCTCCGTCCTTTCTAGCAGTTGAGTCCCCATCCCTAGGCTCACTCGGTGCTGAATCCTACTCCCATCTGAAAGACACTGAACTGGATAGCTGAGCTAAACTGAATAACTAAACTGAACTGATTAGTTGAACTGATACTGATTAACTAAACTGATACTAGTGTTATTGTTTAGCGGAGCTAAACTAAGTTTACTGAGTTCCCTTAACTGAAGGAACGTACTGAGTTCTGAGGACTGACTGAGAGTACTGAAATTATTGATATCACTAGGAATACTGTTGTTACTGAGATCACTAAGATTACTGAGTACTGAGGTGACTGAACTACTGAGACTGCTGAGATTTCTGAGTTTTCCTGAGTCACATGACTAACTAAATTCTATAGACCATAGCTTAAATGAGAGTATCATGATAACATGACATGGCGCTAGGCACACAACTATATTATTTCGAATACAAGTACCCCCAAGACTCGATGAAAGGAAACTGACACACATGATTGACTTGATCATAAGAATAGAGTCCACAATTCACAATATAATAAGTAGGGGATTTCATACTACACTTGGTTCACAACATCTTATACATGGAAGGGGATGCACACAATATGTTTATACTCGTGTTGCTTCAATATCATGCTCATTCCATATCACAACAATAACACACAACAATAATGTGGATTTCATGTGGAATCATAAAGAATAAAACATGGGCTTGTCATTTAAGCACTATTAAGTCATAAAAATATGGATTCTATCATTCTTGGCATTTTATCAAACACTTTACATGCACAACTTTGGGCATAGGTGTACTTATCAATTTAACAATCTTAATCCATCCAAAATTCATGGGTTTTAACTAACCTACTCACATGCTTCATGAAAAAAACATCAAGATACAACCTTGAATCCAAACAACAATCATCAACATGAATATAGTCATAACACGACAAAGAAATCATAATTTATAATTTAAAACATGATTCTTGAGCTCCATGGATGAAAGGGATCCATGGATGAACAGTACGCATACCTTAAAGCTTGATCTTGAAAGAGATCTAATGTTTCTTGAAGGTTCTTGAAGAAATTCTTAGACTTGTTCTTGATTTTTCTTGACCAGGGTTTAACCCCTTTAGGAGAGAATGTTCTTGTTCTTGAGGAGATGATCTTGAAAGAAAACCCTAATCTTGTCGTTGAGAGTGTATAAGAGAGCTTTTTTAGATGTTTAACTGAAGAGAATGAAAGATAATACGCTCCTCGAGGGTTATAAGTCGTGGGAAGTGAAGGAAAAGACCAAAATACTCTTGCAAAAATGCCCCTTAATTGCTGGAAAAAAAATAGCTGACGACATTTGTGACAACCCGTTATACTGGTAATAGGTCGTCATGAATTGTTGTCAGAAAAAGGTGAAATCTTGGTTTTCTGGTTAAGGTTGACGATATTGGTGATAGGCCATCATGGGCGTGATGAATTGTCACAAAATATCGTCACTGGGGGTGAAAATCTGCCCAGGGCTGACGACATTGGTGATAGGCCATCACGGGCGTGACAACTTATTATGAATGTCGTCGCTTAGTTTCCCAGCCTGACATGCCAGAGTAAAATGGGCATAACTTTTTGCTCCGATATCAGATTTAGGCGAAATTGGTATCGTTGGAAAGCTAATTCAATTATATATCTTTTGGTAGGTCATAAGCTCAAAAGTTTGTAGTATAATGAGAGATATGCTCATTCGAAGTTGACTATAGCAATATTTTTCCCTAAAATTCAATAAGTAAGGAATGTTTTGATTCGTCTGATAGCTGGGAGTTATTTGAAGACTTAATATATATGTAACATGCTCATAAAACTATAAAAGAACCATTATGTACTATACATGAGCTTGAAACGTGGTGCTAATATTGGTTTGGATTTTTCAGGGTATTACACTTTTGAGTCACAACTTTCTTTGTCTGGTGTTTTGCAATAGGAGACAATGATCTCTTCGATGCTTTTAAAACAAAAATGGGAGGGGTTGTATTTCTCAGAGATGTTCTGCTAGAAATATTTGAAGATGAAGGTACTGACTTCAATTGTTTTTGTTTCTTATGTGGTAGAGAAGAGCCAATATAAACTTTTTCCTTTGCTTTATTTTTTCCAGTAGCTGGTGGAGCATCTTGAAAATCATCATCTAAAGAAACATCATCTAAGGTTGTATCTTATACTGCATCTACAGAAGGCAATTGTAAAATTGCCATTTCTCTAGAAATAGGTGTTATATTTTTGTATACAACCTAAAAATAATAGATACATTAGTTTATTTTGAATACATGTAAATAACTCAATTCTAATTGTAATAATGTAAGAATACAGTCATAATTATCGAATTGTCAATATCAGCTAACATAACTTCAATGAAAGCCTCAAAATGAGGACGTCTATCTGTGGTCTGCCAATTGAGTAATCTGGAAATTCTACTAGCATGTTTGACAATAATTTTTGGATCAACAGCAGAGCAACACTCATAAAGCCAAACTTGCATAGCAAGTGGCATACCATGAAATACCATGAATTCTATAGTACTATTTCTGTGCATCCATCTTTTTAGAAATAGACTTCACTAAGTCCTTAAAAGATTTTTTACCCCATGGGTAATCCTTGTATTTATCATTCTCAACCAAATAAAAGTGAATCTTAGGGACAGATACATAATGCTTCTCGCCAGAAAAAATAAAGGTATTAATGAAATACGATATAGCAATCTTGACAACATCATCATTATTACCCTCACCCCATTCTCGGTTGTCAAAATATTTTATCAAAACTGATTTTTTATGATTTTTTTACCTCCAAAATACCGAGAAATAATTCGGTTAGGCTCTTTATTTTCAATAACAAAATCATTTTCACTACCAACACAATTTAATCTTGTTATGATTGTAAATTTCCTAAGCGTAAATCAAAGTGTCGATCCATTTACATATATCACCAGAGCATCTTTCAAACTATCTTCCAACTCCAGAGACATAAAGCACCTAACTAGTTGTGCTTGAACAGAACAATCATACATACATATATACACCTTAAAACAAGTCTTGCTAAACATCTAAAATTGCTTAACATAAAGTTTTTTCTTCAAATCTGCTATTATGTTATTGTTGGAATGACAACACATGTGAGGTAATTCTGATGGAAGTTCCTTAACTTAATATCAGATATTCTACATATATAAATACACAGTAGCATATGAATATCATACAATGAATATAAATACAAATACAGCAGCATATGAATAATATACAATGAACATAAATACAAATACAGTAGCATATGAATACAAGAAATATGCATACAGTACAGATAACCATCATTTAGTATACATTAATGGGACAAATACATATATATAAATACACGCATATAGTACCAAATATGCATACAGTACAGATAACCATCATTCAATACACATTAATGGGACAAATACATATAGATAAATACATGCATATAGTACCAAATATGCATACAGTACAGATAGCTATCATTCAGTACATATTAATGGGACAAATAAATATGCATAAATACATGCATACAGTACCAAATATGCATATAGTACTGATAACCATCATTCAGTACACATTAATGGGATAAATACATGCATACAGTATCAAATATATATACTGTACTGATAACAATTATTCAGTACACATTAATAGATAAATACATATACATACATACATACATGCATACAATATCAAAAAAATACATACAATACAAATAACAATCATTCAGTACAAAGTAAATGATAAATACATATATACACATACAATACCAAGTAAATCATACAAAAAATATATCAAATACACAATGCAAGTAAAATTGGATATAGTATAAAATTGACACATATGCATAAGATGCACCACAAAATTGATACACATACAGTATGTAAAATATTTATCTAAACACATGCATTAGTTAGAGAATAAATTAGATCAAATAGACTGTTTACATATATCAAAATTTTCACAAACCTTAACAAACATAAAAATTTGAAAAACAAAATACCTCTTTCACCAACTCATCATCATCATTGTCCGAACCTGGAGCATCATTTGTAATTTTTCTTTTATGCTCAATACCTCTAACTTCTTCTGAAGGTAATGCATCTTCTTCTTTCGTTTGAAAAATTCCTAAGTCAAACATTGGAACCGTATGTACATCAGGGTCAGTACGTGATATACTTCTAGTAACCATCTTCATAGGAGTATTATCCACCATTGATAAATAAAAATAAATGATCTACAAAAAAACTAATAATGTTGATATTTAAATTATAAATTAATGAAATACACATACAAGTAGATTAAAACTAACCTAAAATATGAATGTCAGTTGATTGATTATGAGGATTTATAGATTGTTATCATGAGAGAGATGTGGATTGAAGAAAAAACCAATATTTAAAATTATAGAATTTAGGGGTAAAGAGAGAGATAGAGTGGTTTGGGGATAAAAAAAGAGAGTTAGTGAATTGAGTAAAGTGAAAAAGAGTGTCGTTGCTGTATTGGTTAAAAAAGTGAAACGTGTGTCAGAAAGTGTAATTAAGTTAAAACTTATTCACATATCCGGCTACATAATGTAATTATGGCAAACTTCAGCTTTAAGTGGTAATAAAAGCCCAATAGTGGCTAATCCGGGTAGTTTTTCCTAATAATAATGGTTTGGTTGGTTGGAAATAGTTTTAATTGGGCAACAAAGATGGGGTGTGATAGCTAACCGTGAAGGTAAGAGTCCAATGGATGAACATTGGAAACTCATGTTTGCCAACATGAAGGGTAGGTCATGGTGACCTTATATGATACCACGAGGTACACGGGAATCCTCTAAGTACGCCGTATATATGTATCATGGAGGGTGAAGGGTACTTGGAAATCCCTTACTCTTATGGTATCTCCGATTCACACAGCTACACGTATCAGAGCCTGTTCAGGGAGTTACACTGGATCCATATAGCTCGTGAGTGGTTAAGGACGGTTAAGCTACACATACTCAGGTTAATGGTTTCAAATGCATGCTAAACCCGATTTTCTTTCCCAACATGGCTATATATATAGAAATATATGGTTGTATGTATAGGGATGGTTTACTTGGTTTTACTGGATGTCATTATTTTATCCTTATCCTGAGTTCATGCTAGCGTTCACCCGTTAACCCATCTTCGGACGACTGTATCCCCACGCGATGCAGGAACCAACCATTCTACTCCTCCTACTTAGCGATCGAACTTCGGGATCGGCTATTGGATTAAAGTGGTGAGCTTCTATCTTTTCGGAAGGCTCCATTTCATGGATGTTATTTCATACTTTGATTTATTTATGGATATTGGTTTTGGCTATGGTTGGGGGTATGTCCCAACAAGATTTTGGTATTATTTCGGTTAGAGGCTTTTGTAGAACTCCTATGGATTGGTATGGGCAGGATCAGTATTTGTGTCAGTCTTGGTATTGACATTGGTATCGGGGCTGATACCATAGGACTAAATTTATAACTGTTTCATCCTCTTTTATTTTGGGATTATATATAATTATTGTGGAACTCATATTGTTAATTTGGATTATGGTTTGGTTGGTATTATTTACCGGTTGGGTATTAGACGGTTGGACTCGTTTGGGTGGTTACGGATATAGACCTATTCCAGAGTCTTACATTATGCAATAACACTATCTTGTTATATGTTCGGAATTCATCCGACTCAGGATATGCGTAGGTCAGTTGGATTGGGTAATGGGGGTGGTCTCCAGTCCTGGTTGGACTTAGGATGCCCATTACGACAAGGTCCTGATTTGGGTCGTGTCAATGACAATGTTGGTTTGTCTTCTCGGTCATTTGATCGAGAAACGCAACCTCAACATGAGGATATTCCTCATATTATATGGGAGGATAATATTAAAAAGTAGTAAACTACAACTTATGTTCAATAGTACCTTTTTTTATCAAACGAAAGTTTGATCAATAAATTTTGTATTTATTAAAAATAATTTTATAACAGTGTATTATATTTTTTCATAAATTTTTATTTATTTAGTAAGATTGTATAAAAATTAAGATAATTTTAATAGTTTTTATAAGGTAGAAAAATTTTATGCTTAAAAAAAATAAACAACATAAAATGTTTAAACTACATGTACACGTAGCGCTTCACTTATTTTAAATCATTATTTCAGCTCTGGTGGCAAACGGGGCTAATTATAGTTATGACAACCCGATTTGTGAATTGTAATAGATTATTCATTTTCTCATTTACCTTCTTTCGTACTAGTCGTCTACGCCGTGTTACACACGGTCTAATGTGATTCTTGAAAGTTCTACATTATATATAATTCTATCATTTAATTAAAATCTTTATTTGTTTAGTTGATAAGTTTTAAATTAGTCATATATTATTATATTTAAGTTGATAAAATTTGTATAATAATATTTTAAATTGTTCAAATTTTTATAGCATTGATAGTCAATTATATTTTTTAAATAGTTTAAATTTTTAATTATTGTAATTTATGATATTTTTCTTCTATTTTACTATCTAGAAGTGATACAGTAAAATTATTCTGACAGATACTTGTAATTTTTTTAAGTGGTCTCATATAATACGTCAAGTTAATTTAAAATATTAATATTTTTTTATTATTTTATATCTATTTTATTTTTTATTAAATATTATTAATTTTTTAATACTTAAATAACTTATAATAATTAATTATGGGTGATATAGTAAAATATCATTGTTGAAATAATTGAAACAGTTATGTCATAAATGTAAAACTTTATTTATTAAATACTATTAATTTTTTAATACATAAATAAAACATGTGGAACATGACTAGCCTATTTTAGCCCGGAAATTGCATGTCATAGATCCAAATATAGGTGGCTTTAATTTGACTCCAATAAGAAATGTCTTTGAAGAATAATCTTCCTTACTTTTTAAGTATAATACAATTATTATTTTGTCTCTCTACACCTCAAATATATTTTTTAAACTTTCCATATTTATTTGTCTCTCAAATTTTAGTTTTTATTATTTCCACTTTTTATTTTTCCTTTAATTTTATTATTTTCATTTTTTTATTTTTCTTTAATTTTATTATTCTATTTTTTATTATTTTCACTTTTTATTTTTTTCTTTAATTTTATTTTCATTTTTAATTCATTTGTCTCAACCTTTATTTTTTTTCTTTTTTTTTCTCAAGCATTATCTATTTCTTTTTTTTTTCTAAATTCATTTGGCTTTAACCTTTGTTTTTCTTGTATTTTTGGTTTTTATCAGTTCTCTTTTTTTTTTTCCCTCATTTTTTTCAAACTTTATTTTTATTTTTTCCTCTCATTTTTTATTTTCTCAATTTTTCAAATTCTTCGCTTTTTTCTTAATCTTTATTTTTTTCTTGCCTTTTTTTTCCACTCTTTTTTTATTTCTCTATTTTGTTTGATTTTTTCCTCATTTTTCTCAAACTTTATTTTTATTTTTTCTCTCATTTTTATTTTTCTCAATTTTTTTAATTCTTCACTTTTTTCTTGATCTTTATTTTTATCTTTCTTTTTTTCTTAATCTTTTTTTATTTCTCTATTTTGTTTGATCATTTTTTTTCTTTTTTTTCAACTTCTATTATATTTTGCTAATAAATAAAAAATTAGATAATCCGCAAAGGTATCTTCTTTTTTTGACATCAAAGCAAATTTAAGGGCATGAATTGTTGTTACGAAGTTCTTTGAAAATTCTTAAGCTAAGTCTTGCCTCTAAGGCAGGAGTTGTAGAACATCTCATAAATGAAGACATAACGTGGTAGCGTCAATTTTTGTTTGTGGGGCATAATTTGTAGTCTGAAAGTCCTTGAGCTAAGTCTTGCCTCTAAGACAATAGTTGTAAAACATCTCATAAATGAAAATATAACGTGGCAGAATCAACTCTTGCTCTTGAGGCATAATTTGTAGTTTAAAAGTCCTTGAGTCAAGTCTTGCCTTTAAGACAATAGTTGTAGAATATCTCATAAATGAAAATATAACGTGATAGAGTTAACTCTTGACCGTGGGGCATAATTGGTTGTTTGACAGTCCTTGAGTCAAGTCTTGTCTCTAAGGCAAGAGTTGTAGAACATTTCATAAATGAAAACATAATGTGGTAGAGTCAACTCTTGCCCGTGGGGCATAATTTGTTGTTTGAAAGTCCCTGAGCTAAGTCTTGCCTCTAAGACAATAATTATAAAATATCCCATAAATTAGAATACAATGTGGTAGTATCGAATTTTGCCAATAAAACATAACTTGTTGTTTGAAAGTCCTTGAGTTAAGTCTTGCCTCTAAGGCTATAGTTGTAGAACATCTCATAAATGAAAAACATAACGTGGTAGAATTAACTCTTGCCCGTGAGATATAATTTGTTGTTTGAAAGTCCCTGAGCTAAGTCTTTCCTTTAAGGTAAGAGTTATAAAACATCTCATAAATCAAAATACAATGTGGTAGTGTTGACTCTTGCCAATGAAACATAACTTATTGTTTGAAAGTCATAAGTCTTGCCTCTACAATGTAGTAGTGTCAACTCTTGTCCATGAAACACTGCTTATTGTTCGAAAGTCGTAAGTCTTGCCTTTATAATGTGATAGTGTCAACTCTTGCTCATGAGATGTAGTTTAAATGGGAGAAATGAAGAAAAAAATAAAAACAATAAAAATTGCGGAAAAAGAAGAAAAATATTAAAAAATAAAAATCAAAGAAAATGTAGAAGTTGAGAGAGAATAGGAAAAAAATACAGATTGATTAAAAAAAGAAAGATTAAATAAAAATAAAGGTCGAGAAGAATTTAAAAAGAAAAAAAATAAAGAAAAATAATATAGGTTTTTCTTCTTATAAAAGTAGACGCTGAAAGGTGTAAAGGAAAAAAAGTAAGGATTGAGAAAAACTAAAAAAAATAAAAAAAAAGATGAAATAAAAAATAAAAATAATATAAAAGAAAAAAGAAAAAAACAAGAAGTTGAGAGGAAAAAAAAGGAAAAAGTAAGGATTGAGAAAATTAAAAATAAAAAGAAAAAAAAATTAAAAATTAAAGTAAAATAAAAAGAGAAAAAAATAAAAGTTGAAAAATATAAATATAAAGTTATTATTCAATATGAACATATTTATTTTTATTAAAAAAAAAATTAATTAATTAATAAAAGCTATTTTAATTTTTTTCACCCAGTTTTATCCGTACATTGTCACTACAATGAATCACGTGGCTTGAGTACTATTTTTAATCTTTAGCTTGAGATTAGGCCGTGTTTGCGGACGAATGACGATGATGAGGAGAGAAATTGGAAATTCAAATATGAATACTTGGGAACGCTCTGAATCAGCTTCCTCACCATCATGGTTTTCTCATTTGTGGTCATCTGCGCTCCGTTCCAAACCACTATCTACGCCGTCAGAGGCCACAATCCGTGATGCCTCCGGCGAAGGTCTTGTCCGCCGTCTCGGTCTCTTTGATCTTCTTCTTCTCGGTATTGGAGCTTCTATTGGCGCCGGAATCTTTGTCGTTACAGGCACCGTCGCCCACGATGCTGGTCCAGGTCAGCTTGCAATATTGAAAGTTAATTTGAATTAACTGCGGCAGCTAAAATGGACTAGCTTAATTTATTTTTAAATTAAAAATTAATATTGAATGTTGGAGAAACAAGGGAAATTAGAACAATGAATATACTCGATAATCAAGTACAAGTAATTTTTGAGTTGTTGGTATTCTCTCTCGGTGCACGTTAACGAGACTAGCTAACGTGCGCCACTGAGGTGGAGATGGCGCGTGGAAGACAGAAAAGGAAGGTGAACACGTCGGAGACCTCCGCAGTGGGGAAGGATGGTGAAATTGGAGAACAGAGCAAACATATGGGGAAGAAACCTATGGAGCAATGGCCACCCCTGGTTATGAAAGTTACCCCCAAATCCAGTGAACAGTAACTGTGGCTGCTGCTACTGGAACTCAGAAGAATGAAACAATGGACATACAAAGCCAAGTGACGGGTAGTCAAGAGGGACCCCCCAATTCCCAAACGAGTGGATGCTCAACGGAAACTTGATTTGCCCACTTATCCAGCTCCAAAATGGTCAAATTTGTTTGCTTCATATCGCATGGTGGCAAGGTATGAATATAAACTATGTGGCTCCAATTGTGAAGAATGGGGAGAAGGTTATTGAACTAAGTAAAGAAGAGGTTAATCGGGCTACAGAGGAATGGAAACAGGCTCTTATTCTATATGTTGTAGGGGAGTCGCCTACTATGGCGGCAATAGAGAGATACATTGCTCTTCAAATGAATACCGTTAGCAAACCTAAAGTTTACTATCACAGCGATGACTATTTCTTAGTGAAGTTTGTGAGTATGGATGATCGAAATGAGCTGCTCTACTCTGGACCCCATATGCTAAACAATTGACCAATCATAATCAAAGTGTGGAGTGCTGACTTTGATCTCAACAAAGAGGTATTGCAGACCATTCCGATTTGGGTAAAATACCCGAATCTAACCCTAAATTGCTGGGGTATGGATTCGTTGAGTAGAATCAGTAGGGCGCCCTAGGGGTTCCACTCTATGCAGATGAGTGCACTACAAAAGGTGGAACACATATCTTATGCTTGGGTGCTTGTGGAAATGGATGTAGCAAGGGAATTGCCCTAGAAGATTAAAGTGGCAGACCCTAATGGCAGAACTTCTGACCAGGTGGTCAAATATGAACGGGTGCATGAGTATTGCATGAAATGTATGCAAGTTAGGAATAAATGTTATATTAGGGATGAAATTAAAGACAAAGGAGGACCCCGAATGGTTCAAAAATGGCAGGGGAAAAAAGTTGTGGAAGCAGGAACATCTGACAGCAACAATGACCAAATGAATAAGCAGGCACAAGGTGAGTAGGCTAAGGACTCATGGAAGCAAGTGGCAGCCAAATCAGCAGCTAAAGGTGTGGTAGTGCCAAGTACATCCCAAGTTATGAAGATGAATAATGGCTTTGAATCACTTGCTTCATTGGAAGAATGTCTGGATAAGGACATAAGCCATGGAATACAGTGGAAGGGAGGGGGTGACACAAGTTTAAAGATTGTTCAATGAAGTTGATAACCTGGAACACTAGGGGTTTAAATAAGCTTCACAAGCAAAAGGAGTTGAAAGTTTTTATGAAGGTAAATAAAGTTAGCATTATTGCTATCATAGAACATAAAGTAGAGGAGAATATAACTAGTAGGATAGTCCAAAAAAATTGCTCCTATATGGGCTTATGTAGCTAACTATGAGCACTCAAATAGAGGGAGAAGTTTGGCTGTTATGGAATCCTCAAGATTTAGATTGTCATATAATTCATAAAACTGACTAGGTTATTCAAAGTAGATTGCAGGTGAAAGGAAGTGATATTATGTTCTGCTTTGTGGCTATCTATGAGCTGCACACTATACAAGATAGAGTACAATTGTGGGCAGATTTGAGGCTGATGGTAGCAAATGTACAGATGCCTATGCTGTGTATGGGAGACTTTAATGCCATGCTAAATGAAAATGACAGATTAAATGGAAGTCCAGTGCAAGAGGGGGAAATTAAAGACCTTATAGATTTCTTGGCAGATACCCATATGACTGAAATGAAGACAGTTGGTAGAGAATACACTTGGACAAATGGTCAAACATGCAGTAGAATTGATCGAGCACTAGTCAATGCTGAGTAAATGGTACAAATGTCAATGTTAGAGGTTATTATACTACCTTCAGAGATATCAGATCATTCTCCCTTAAGCTTGGAGCTGGGTGGTGAGATCAGAAGATCTCCTAACACTTTTAGATTTTTTAATTGTCTTGCGGTGCATCCTGAGTTCATACCCAGAGTCAATGAGGCATGGAAAGTTGATCACAGAAGTGGCTTGAAGCAGGTATGGCAGAACTTGAATAGAGTAAAATCTAAACTCAAGCAGCTCAATAACTGTGAGTTCAAAAATATTTTTTTGAGATAAAGGTAACATTGTATTCACACCAAAAGATTCATCATCCAACAAATGATGAATTGGAAACTTACATCCCACAGGGTGATGGGCACACCCCAAAAGGGTATTTTCTACAAGTTTCCTACAAAATCAACTAAATCTACCACATCCCCTACCAAAATCTGTCTGCACCAAAAAAACAAGAGACTTCTACAATTCGCTCTAATCATCTGTAAGCTAGTTTTTTTCCCTTCAAAGTACCTAGCATTTCTTTCTTTCCACAGAGCCCACCATATACATGCTGGAATAGTCTTCCACCAGATCTCCTTCCTTTCTCTGTTACCAATTCCCTGCCAACTGCTAAGCAATTCCAGTGTTCAAAAATGTAAGGGCAAAGGTGGGGACTTGAGAAACCAACTTAATAAGATACAAGAGGAAATGCATGATCACATAACAGTTGAATTGCATAGACAACAGGAACAAGATCTGAGTCAGCAACTGGAAAAATAGAGTTTGATTGAAGAAAGTGCAGTGCAACAAAAATCTAGGGTCCAATAGTTAAAGCCGGGGGATGCAAATACCTCTTATTTTTTTGCTCATATCAGAATTCTATTACTAGTCTACTGACTGCTGAGGGAGTTAGAGTGCACACATAAGAGGATATTGAAAAAGAGGTTACGGGATTCTACAAAGAACTACTGGGCAAGTCAGCTTCTTGCCTACCTAGTGTTAATGTGAACATCATGAAGCTTGGTAATGTTTTGAATAGGGAGCAGCAACTTCTCCTTGCACAACCAGTCACTGAAATGGAGGTGAAGGCAGCACTACAGGCTATAAATGACTTAAAAGCTCCAGGACATTATGGGTATAATGCAGATTTTTTTTTAAAAAGCTTGGTCAGTGGTTGGTACAGATGTCACTAATGCAATCCTGCTATTCTTTAGAACTGGTAAAATGTATAGGCCTATCAATTGTACCTCAGTCACTCTAATACCTAAGGTGGATAATCCAACAACAATTGGTGAGTATAGACCAATCTCCTGTTGCTCTACTATATATAAGATCATTTCCAAGGTGATCACATCCAGATTACAGCAGGTCATGAGCCATTTGGTGGATACTAATCAGGCAACTTTTGGACCTGGTCATTGAATGATAAGATCATACTTACCCATGAATTAGTGAAAGGGTATGGAAGAAAGGGTATTTCTAAGAGATGTATGATTAAGATTGATATGAAGAAAGCATATGACTCCTTGGAGTGGTCTTTTTAAGAGCAAGTTCTAGAAGAACTGAAGTTCCCGGAGCTTGTTATCAAATGGATTGTGCAATGTGTTACAACTGTGAATTATTCAGTGATGGTTAATGGCAAGGCCACTAGACCATTCCATGCTAAGAGGGGAATTAGGCAAGGAGATCCTCTGTCTCCTTACCTCTTTGTCTTAACTATGGACTATCTCACAAGGATAATCAAGACACTGCACAACAATACAGATTTCCAATATCATCCGAGATGCAAACCACAAAGAATTGTGCAACTTAGCTTTGCTGATGATTTACTATTGTTTTGCAGAGGAGAGAGATTTGAAGTCTGTTTGCACTCATGCTTTGAAATGTTCTTACAGGCTTGGTAGCAAATGCTGGGAAGAGTAATCTGTATTTTGGGGGAGTAAAACAAGCTCTTCAGGATCAAGTCTTGTAGGAACTTCACTTTACAAAAGTTGAACTACCATTTAGATACCTTGGGGTACCACTGAGCACTAAGAGATTGTCTGTGGTCCAATGCAAACCTCTTGTTGACTTGTCTGTGGTCCAATGCAAACCTCTTGTTGACAAGATGCTGGGCAGAATAACAAATTGGACAACTAGGTTCTTATCTTATGCTGGGAGGGCCCAACTGATCAAAAGTGTATTATTTGTTATTCAAATCTTTTGGTCACAAATTTTTTGTCTACCTAAGAAACTTATACAGGTTATAGAGGGCATATGCAGGCTAAGTTGCTCGGACTCGGGTGCGGGTGTCCGATACGGGTACGGATCTAGAGGTCGGATCCTTCACGTTCTCAATTTCAAGATTTGGGGATATGATTCTGGGGATGGATATGGGTGCAGGGATTCGGTAAATAATAATTTAAATATCTAAAAATAGAGTTATAAAACATAAATTATGAGATATTACATGAAAAAATTGAGGAGAAAATATTGTTCAAGAAGAAAATCTTGGAAGGACATAAAAAGAAAAACAATAACATACAAATTTCTATATACAAGCTATTCCATTTTCTTCAATGTCCCCTTAGCTTTTGTTTTGATTACAAAATTTCTTAAATCTATCCGGACTTTTCCAGTCGATTTTGGTCAAAGTACCCAAAATTGGTTGACTAGAACAGGTACGGATCCCACACCCATTATCATGTTGTGTCGACATAGGTGCGGCACTGAAAGTGAAGAGTTCGAGTAACTTAGTATGAAGGAGATTCATGTGGACATGGACTGTTGAAGCCTCCAAAAAAATCATTGATTGCTTGGGAAAAATTGTGTTGTCCCAAGTCTAGTGGGGGATTAAATTTTTTAGATGTGCATACCTAGAATAAAGTAGCTATTGGCAAGTGTTTGTGGAACTTATGTCAAAAGATGGATAAGCTTTGGGTGGAATGAATTCATATATATTATGGGAATGAAGGAGTGTGGGGTATACAGGCCAAGTAAGCTTCATAGATAGTGCAAAGGATTCTTAAAGCACACAAGTATCTACAGGAGGCTGGATATGATGAGGATGCAATACTGGACAAATACTCTATGAAGAAGGTTTATCTACAAATGAGGGGTGAAATAGATAAGTGGAATGGAGAAAATTGGTTTGGTCCAATTATGGTGCACCAAAATGGCTGTTCATACTGTCTGGGAAGCAACAAACGACTTGCCACCAAAACTAGACTGGCAAAATAGAATCTGGTGGACAATGTGATATATCCATTATGTCAAGACAAGGATGAGGATGTCGAGAACTTATTCTCTGAATGTACATATGCTGCAAGTGTTTGGAATCAGTTACTGAAGTGGTAAGGGATTAGTAGGTCGAGTTTACAGTGGCGGACTGCGATTCCATGGGCAATACAACGCATGAAGGGCAACAACAGTACTGCGCAAGTGTATAAAATGACCTGGCCTGTGCTATATCTGCAATATGGTTGGAACGCAATGCAAGGGTGTTTCAGAGCAAACAACGACCAACTTATGTCTTGGTTAAACAGGCTATACAAGATGTGCATGGAAGAGGAACTCACCAAGCCAAATTAGCTAGGAAACTACTTGAACTAAATGTACTCCCATAGCTATAAGTAGTTAGATGGAGACTAGCAATATATTTACTCAGTAAACCACGGGGCTGTTTGTTCGTGGTTGCTGGCTTATCACTTTTGAAGTGATTACTTGGTAAATAAAATATTTACTTACCCAAAAAAAATGTTTGAGTTGTGCTGGACAGTCTTAAGAAACTATTTCATGTGAAATATTTCTCTGGATTAAACAAGTTTTCTTTGTAAGAAGAGTAATAGCAACAATAAAATTTAAATAATACACAACAAGCAAATTTAATAGGACTATGCTGAGTTAATAATCACTCAAATATTGATAGTATATCTTATGAATCACCTAGGCTAGGACAAATGAGAAGAAATCATCTAGTGTTTTTGGGTCAGCTAGGATTTAGACCTGTTACTTCTAAGGTTTTTAACCCATTTCATTATTCACTAGACTACATCCTTGGATGAATATAGTTCTTAGGGGTCGTTTGGTTAGAAAACAAGTTATGCTGGATTAGTTATGCTGAGATTAGTTATACTGGAATTAGTTGTCCTGTGCTTAGTTATCCTGAAATTATTTTTTAGTAAGTGTTTGGTTTGTGGTACTAAAAATGATATGCATTGCATTCTTTCTAAGAATAGATAGTTTGTTTACAAAAATACCCTTCACCCTATTTAGCTTAATATTTGATGTTAGTTACTTATTTTGTCCTAAATTCTATAAAATGTGGATAATCTCATTTTTTTTAAAGAAAATTCATCATCAAAAAATGTGAAAAAGAATTACTCTCATTTTATATTATTTAGTGTCATTAATATTTGAAAAGTTGAATTGTATTTTTTTTAAAAGTAAATTTTCAAACATGTTTAACTATATATAAAAAATAATATTTTATTTAATAATTAAACATGTACTAAGTTAGAAAGGGAATGTCAAGATACTTTAATTACTTGTCCATGATAAATTTGTTAGAAAAAATGAAAATTTGAAGTAAGATTAATAACTACAAAATAGAAAGACAATAAATCCTTGGATCAATTTTGAATTTGATTGTATAAATAGTTTTTATGGTGTCACTATCATTTTTTCATGACTTGTCACTTTTGTAGCATTTAATAAGCCCATATAATTGTTCAAATTTATCAAAATGGATGAAATTTATAGAGTAATTAAAATTTAAATTAGGGATAAAATTGCAAAAAAAATTTGATGTGAGGACTATCAAAATTTCACATTCTCTCTTATAAAGAAGTGATCCTAGAAAATCTCGAACCAGAGCCAAGATCCAGGATGTCAGATTCAGAAATAAAGAATATGATCCTGCAATGGATCAATTCGCCCAAGACCCAAATGAAGATGATGACTCAGGAATGAGCTTTGACTCAGTAGCACTACACAATCTAGACACTTGGGACGATTTTACGTAAGCAATGACGAAAGACAAAAGAAAACAAGAAAAGTAGCGTCAGCAGTGATGCAACTAAGGTGGATGACAAGAAATTGATGACAGAAAAAGAAGAAACTTTAAACAAGGCTATGTGACGATGGGGCCCACAGTGTACCCGACAGGCTAAAAAGATTCTTCAAGCAATTTGAAACTCAATAAATACCCAAGCAATAAGACAGAACAAGGCAGAGCGAAAAATAAGTTAGAGTGTGAGCATATAAGATATCTAAAAGAATAAAATCTTCTTATTTTCTGTTCATAAAAAAAAAAGTGTGTGAGTACGAGTGCAAGTTTCTAATTTTCTACCGTAACTACCAGCTTTCAGGGGAACTCCCGAAAGGGAAACCTCTCTTCATCTTAAGTCATGTAAGTAGTTATTAAGATCTAAAATCTTTGTATTTTCTACTTGATATGTAAATATATGTGTGTTTGTAATGTTAATATTGTTTGTTGCTTTATCTCTTTACCCCTAGTATATGGTTAATTTCTCAGTATTTAGCAATGACAATGGATTAATCTGTTAGGGAATTTAGATTTTAGATGTCCTACAAGATTAAATTATCAAAAAGGACTTTGGTGTTGTCCCAGGATGTGATTAAAGAAAGAATTGCTAAATATATAAGCTGAAGAGAAAGAGAAAGAGATGAACAGGGTATGTTAGATGGGAGAAAGCACTACGACTCATGATAGAAGATTTATATATATATATATATATATATGACTTTATGAAAAGTGTGTGTGTATATATATACACACACATGTGAAAAGTGATAATTAAGGAATTTGGAGGATAATTTTGTCATTTTATGACTTTATCCCAAGGTAAGTTATGGTGGGATTATCTATACCACCCCTTGGGTGGGATAACTTATCAACAACAACAACATACCCAATATATTCCCACCAAGCGGTACTATTTGTTAATCCTGGGATAAGTTGTCCCGAATTTGACAACCAAAAGTAGCACCAAAATTTTTATCCTGGGACTATTATTTTATACCGGGACTATTTGATTTAGTATCTTACACCAAACGATCCCTTAATTTCTTGCATTTAGAAGCTAGTTGTTTCTATATACTTTCTTTTATGAAGTGTGGTCTATGATCTAAGTGACGTTATAGCGGAAGGGGATAGCTGATTTTCAATTAATATCAGCTTTAACATTCACCAAATGTAATTATTCAGTTTCTCATGCATGAATCTGCTATTTTTAGGAGCAGAAAAACAGCTGTGCATAAAAATCACCCTGGGAGATTCTACTAAATGAAAAGCAATCTAAAGTTCTAAATGTGACTTCACATGGGGGTTGCTTTGTTCCTGTCAAATACAGTGTAAAAGACTTCAATAGGGGCGCTTTATTCCTGTCAATACCTTCTTTTAGTTGTGTTCTGACCATCTGCTGAATCATAAATTTTGGGCTCAACAGACTATTAGATCAAATTTTATTTCAAGTGTCTTTTATGGCTTCTAAAAAGTTTCTTACGGAGAAATATGCTTACATAATCTGCTTTCAGAAGTTGCTGTTACCTGTCTAAAAAAAAAAAGGAATCTGCTTTCAGAAGTATCCAAAAGTATTTTCCCAAATACCGAGATCATTTATGTATATTGATGATTGAGCAAAAACGAATATAGACAACCAATGATGGATATTTCTTCAGATATTTTACTACCAGAATAAAAGGGCCATCGTGCTTGCCCTGTACCTGTATCTCAAATAGTTAATATAGGCCATTTCATTGTCAGATCATACTCTGTTCATTTTAATTTGTTTGTCTTACTTTCCTTTTTATTCCGTTTAAAAAGGGATGTCTCCGTCCTTTTTTTGGCAGTTCCAATTTCCATATGACATGTTTAAGACCACAAGATTTAAAGTGCATTTTGGTACATTTGACATATCCTTAGTTTGAGACCACAAGATCCAAAAATCTTGTTTACTTTCTTAAACTCCGTGCCAAGTCAAAACAAGATCAACAAGTTGAAATGGCTTAGTTATTTTGGAAAAAATATTGTTTCAGGGTGATGTATGACCTTTTCAATTTTTGTTAAGGAAAAATTCAGACGCTCTTGTAGTATGTGAGAAGTTGCTTCATATAAAGTATATGGCGATAATTTTTCAAATCATATTTTGAATGGGAAATTTAATTTCTTACTTATGTGTGTATTTGTTCTTTCTTTCTATTTCTTGTCTGTAATCTGAATGAGATATACATTTATGACATAGAAGTTGCAAGTAAAGACTTTGATATTCCTCCCATCTCATTTTATGTGATTATGTTTGACTAGCACACCATCTGGTATGTAAGAATGAAAGATTTTTGAAACTTATGATTTAAAATAAGTCAATAGATATTAACATGGTCATAAATCATCTCATTTATTTAAAATGAAAAGATTAAAGTTGTACTTCCTCTGTTTCAAAAAGAATGACCTGCTTTGACTTGGCACAAAATTTAAGAAAATAAAGAAACTTTTGAATCTTGTGGCCTTAAATTAAAGTTGTGTCAAATGTACCAAAATGTCCTTTAATCTTGTAGTCCTAAATATGCCATGTGGAGTGTCGAAATTAAAGTATTGCCAAAAAAGGAAAGAGGTCATTCATTTTGAAACGGACTAAAAAGGAAAGTAGGTCATTCTTTTTGAAACGGAGAGAGTATTATTTTTAAATTTAGAGAATTGTCATTCATTTGGGACAAGCTAAAAAAGAACGTGTCACATAAAATGGGACAAAAGGTACTGCTATCTATCTAGCTATAAGCATATCTTAAATTAAGCTTCTTCAATGAAATAGAAGCTCATCGTGTCTCTTATATCTTTTCCATCTCAAATACACATATATTATTACAGTAACAACAACTATGCCTAAATTCCAAGTAAGTTCTAGTCGAATATATGAATTCTCAAGCTATGTCGTTCCATTTAAGCTCATCTTAGACCCAACTACTGCTGCTAAAACAACAAGTATGCATCAATTCCAAGTTCTTCCGAGTCAAGTATATGAATCCTCAGTCTATGTCGTTCCATTTAAGTGCATCTTAAACCCATGTTACATAATAATATGTAAGGCTAAGAATTTTATTAGAAACAAAGCAGCACGAAGATTGTGCTGGTGAAAGGGCTTTATATTTCATGCAGTGCGCTAATGTTGACAACGTCGGCAACATATTGTAAAAAGACCTGTTTACTCCAAAAATTAAGAAACGAGAAACATCTATTTTGTAAGGCTGATTACATTTTCTTTTGCCTTGGAAAAATTCTGAGGTTACTTTCTTTCCATACTGTACACCATATGGCAGATGGAATAGAGTTCCGAAAGTTAGTTGTCTTTTTACAGTGTCCTTTCCTGTTCCAGCTTTTGCAAAAACTCCAGGGTGTTTTTTTGGCATTATCCAGGTAGTTCCCATAATGTTGAACACATGATCCAAAATTTGATGAGTGGTGACTTTGCAATGGACCTATTATTGCTAGTCCATATATTACTACTACTGCTGCTGCTAACTTACTATAATAATGATAGTAAGTATTAGATATTTTTACATTTTCCATTGGCAGAAGAATCATAGATAGGGCTAAAACGACTCTTAGAAACATAAGATTTACAGTAAACATACTAATTGACTAAAATTTAAAGGAAACGTACTAACTGACTAAAACATTGTCCTAACTAATAGGTATCGCCTGTATTGATCTATTTCGTCCATTGTGTGCTACTTTTCTTCCATAATAGGCATGTGTTATTAAATTTTCATTAATGAGAGTTTAATTTTTTGTAGTACAGGAGTCACTGTCAGCTTCATAATCGCAGGAGGATCTTGTGTGCTCAATGCTCTCTGTTATGCTGAGTTAGCTTCACGTTTTCCGGCCGTTGTTGGGGGAGCGTACCTTTATGCTTATACAGCTTTCAACGAGATTATTGCTTTCCTTGTATTTTCGCAATTGATGCTTGACTATCATATAGGTGCAGCTAGCATAGCTCGCAGTTTAGCAAGTTATGTGATTACTGCACTAGAGCTCATCCCCTTCCTCAAGAACAACATCCCAAGTTGGGTTGGACATGGCAGTGAAGAAATATATGGAGCATTCTCTTTTAATTTATTAGCTCCAATTCTCCTAGTGCTTCTGACAATTGTTCTATGTCGAGGTGTTGGAGAATCTTCTATATTAAATTCAGTGATGACAGTGACTAAGGTAATCTTTCCATCTACTCTTTGTACTTCGTTATTTGGCATAATAGGCGAGCTTGTTCTTCTTGGTGATTGAATATCTAGGGTAAAAGGTCCTTCTTATATTGAAGTACAACTCCTTACTCTAGGGAAAACCTTGCTAATGCAAGTCAAAAATTAGCAATGTTTGGCAAGGAGATTTAAATCGTCCATAATCTGAAGAAGAGAATAACAACATATATTTGCTAGTGTTGTATGCATAGATGCTTAGAAAAAGATGTGGATCACTTCTTATTACATTGCCAAGTGGCTACACGCCTGTGTTGGGTTGTTTTGAACTAGTTCAGTGTGTGTTTACCGAATGATGAGTTGCAGTTGCATAATTGGTCCTTTAAAAGAACGAAAAGAAAACACAGGACATGGGTTCTTACTCTTCTAGCCATCATATGCGTCTTATGGAAAGGAAGAAATAGGAAAGCTTTTGAGGGGATATAAAATGATTCTTTATCAAAAGGAAATAGCCTTTAATACTTGGTTAGTGTTTGGAACTTTTTGTCTTCCCCATAAAGTTTAATTTTGTATAGAAGGTTGGTTGTCATTCCTAGAGGACCATGTGTTTGTGTAGGTCCTCTACCTTTATATAACAGCTGGTATACATGAGTTTTCTCATACTAATAAATTATTTACCTTATCTCGAAAAGTTTGAAGTGCAGTACAATCATATAATCTGCTGCCATAAAGGAGGAAATGGAATCAGTACTGATATACGATATTTCAGCTCTACTTCTAATTTGTTGAGTTGTAGAGTAGCAATCAATTTACGTGTTCTATTTGGAACTGTAGTAGACTCTTATTGGTCACTTGAAAATATGATTTTGGAATGGGAGAGAGGGAGATGGGGAATCTGATATTAAGAAGAGTAACCAATCTAAAATAGTCAACAATGTAGTAGGTCACTCAACATTGATCTTCCAAAAGATCCTGCTTGATAAGTATGTAGTTTAAAATAATTGGACTGTTTGATTCTCATACTCTCTGAAGTCCATAAATGATTTCAAATGTGAGTATTAGAATATGCATGTAATTCCTCCTCGTCTTTTGTCCATCTATTCATGGTTTTCTTTTTCTTTTGTGATGTGACACTAAAATAAGATGAGAAAATGATGAGGGAGAAAGTTATGAGGGAGAGGTTATAATGAGGAAAATGGAGAACTGGAGGAAGAAATGAGAAAAAGGACGAGTGAAATTTAAGGGCAACAGCAGGAAATGAAAAAGTGAAAAAGATAGAAATCAAGACAGGTCCTGTCTGATTTAAGTACATATATCTATGGCATAAATTTATCAAGTTAGAACTCTTCCCACAATTAAAATCATCTCTAATAGTAAATAAAATAAAAATCAAACCAAAATTGAAGTGATAATGATAAGTTATAATTTTTCATCTGAAAATGCCAGCATAATCCGAAATTTTGTAAGATAAATTGAAAATATTATAAAGATAACGTTACAAGTTTTCTCAGCAGATAACATTAGCATTCTTTTAAAAAAAAGTTTCCTCAGCAGTTCAAAATGAAATTCTTAAAGAAATAACACAAAAGCAAAAAGTAATTTGAAAATATGCAGAGAAACTAAACAATTAGCAATAACTCATCTTTTTCAACAACAACAATAACATACGCAGTATATTCCCATAGTGCGGTCTGGGGAGGGTAATGTGTACACATACCACACCACTACCTCAGATGAAGTAGAGAGGCTGTTTCGGATAGACTCCGGCTCAGGGTAGATAACAGTATAACAAACACAAAATATAAAAGCTCACAGCCAAATGGGATAACAAACTGCTAGCTAATACATGAAACAAGACAACCACAAGATAATATTATAAACTATCTATTCGAAATCATAGACATCACCAAAATACCATGAACCAGAAAAATTTTGAATGTCTATTGTTAGAATATGAGTAAAAATAGGAGCATGATCACGTAGATGGACTTAAGAGAGTGTGTGTTGGGCTCGAGACTTGGTGTGTACAAAATGAAGTGCAAAAAGGACCTAACTACACACCAAAACAACCCACTACATACACTAGAGGGGCGCCCCATCATTGAGGGGCTTTTTGGTCATTTTAACCTCTATCTTGTATACACTATATAAGGAACATTGTAGGATTTTTTTACTTAGTTTTTGATATTGAATATTGTATAACACACAAAGAAAGGTAAGTTCTCTCTCTCTAAAGAGGCTTGGCTGAAACTAGGTTTAATATAAGTGTGGATTCACTTTTGTTGTTTTCTTTCTTGGAACTTTGGGTTGCTTGAAGGATTGAGGTCCCTCTTGTGTCCATTGAAGAGTGTAGGTGTTACTACTATCATCACTGAGGGTCTTAGTGTTTAGAACACACTTAGGTTCTTAGTTATTATAGTAGTGTATGTCTCACTACCTATCATTTACATTCTTGCAATCTTGTAATCGTTGTATCTTGTTATTGTAAGTTGTTTGTAGTTGTTTCTCACATTGTTGTTGTTCTTCGTGTTCATCATTTTGTGTTGATAATATTAGTTTGTGGTGGCTGTTTTGGTGTCAAATACACCTTCATATCTTGTATTCTTGTTATATTTGTTGAATTCAAGAGTGGTCTCCATCTTGGTCTTCGGATCCTTGGATTAGTGGACTATTTTGGAGTGTGATTTCGTGCCTTCCTTGTTTGTCTTGTATCATTTGGTATCAGAGCCATCTTTGATCTTGTTCTAACAAGATCAATCTTGGGCTTGAGAGTTGAAAAAAAAAAAAGAAGTGAAGTGTTCTTGAGTTGTTCTTGGCCGAGAGAAGTTGAACTTCTTGTTGTTGTCTCTTTGGCCGAATGTTGTGTGTCTAGGTCTAGGATTCATTTTGTTTGTTTTGTTGTTTTCAGTGTTAGTCTTGTTCTTCACTAGCACTTTGAGTCTAGATCTAGATTTGAGCTTGACTTGTTGAGATTGTTGTTGTGAACAAGGTAATGGCCGTGTGTTGATGTTGTTGTTCTTGTTCGTGTGGTGATCTTGTTGTGGATTTGGTTGGACGTTGGTCGATATTGTTGTTTTCTTGAAAGGTTGTTGTTGTGTTCTTGTTATTCTTCACCCCTTTCATCTCTTGTTAAAACAAAAGGTGAACATTAGATCTACAAAAGGTGAAAGACCAAGTTGTAGTACTTGTTGGTGAAAGACTTGATCACATCACTCAAAAGACTTGACAACCACTTTTCACCTACTTTCCTTGATTTAAGGACCTTGTTTCAAGGAGAAAGTACAAAGAAGGTCAAGTCTTGTCTTGAATTTGAAAAAAAAGCTCCAAGACCATATTTTCCTCCATTAACCAAATCCACCAAGTCCAAATTGTAAATTGGTCAAGACTTAAAATTGGAAGGTAAAATTTTGACAAAATCGAGACCAATAGTAGACTGTCACGTCATCAAATTACTGTTCATGCAATATTTTTAAGTTCAAATTTTAGATTTATTAGTTTCATTTTATTGTTTCTTAGTTTCGTTTGTTGGTTCAAACACTAATTAACAACCTAGTAATCTCCTACTAGCTTGTAAGTTAGTTTTTGTGTCCGTTTGTTCGTGTTAGCATTATTTGTGTACTTTTGTCGTTTTGATTCGTTGATTAGTTCTTGACTCACGTCCTACAATATTTGTTTGAGTTTCAAACCGAAATCCAATCCGAACAAGAGTACACTCAATCCTCGACTCCTTACAACACTTGTGAAGCCACGAGTAAGGTAATCGAAGTGTGTGAGTGTGGTAAGGCTTTGAACTAATTTGTTTGCTGTTTTTGTAGGTATTTTGCAATGGAAGGGTCCACATCTCAAACCGTGGACAATAGTACTCTTGAGACTATGAAAGCTTCCCTTGAGGCTATCACCCGAACACTTGAAAGGTTTGGCTCGGATTTGGCATCCGTGAAGGGGGATATGACAACCATGAGTGTGAGATTAGAACGGGTAGAAAGCCAAAGAAGTTCTCGACCTTCTACTCGTCAAACTTCCCCTACCATCTCCCCCGAAATGTTACACCAAATGAACAAATCACCGAGCCAACCACCAAATGCTCCCCAAAATCATGAGTATGATAGACCAACCCTCCCCCCACTTTACCAAGTCCAACATGACGGATTTGGAACCCAAATGCCACCAAACCTGAGCCCTCCACTTAACCAAAGACCTCACTTTCCAATCCAAATTCCATTGAACCAAAGGCCTTACTATCCTCCAAATCCAAATCCACTTAATCCAAATCCACCAAACCGTGTTGAGGGTTATGGTAGGGAGGAACAACATGGGGGTTATGGAGTTTATGGTGATGTTTACTTGAGGGAAGAAGAGGAGAGGGGTAGGCAAGGTGATCTAGGCCGAGAAGTGAGGGGTGGTCACCAAACCCGAAAGCTTGGCCTCAATTCCATCAAAGTTAGTCTTCCGATCTTCAAGGGTGAGAGTGATCCCGAGCCGTATCTTGCTTGGGTATCATCTTGTGATAGATATTCCAAGTGAATGATCTAATCGAAGAGAAGAAGAGTTGTTACGCTATCGCTCACTTTGAGAGATATACAAACTCTTGGTGGGAGTATGTGAAGAGGTTTGGTGATGTGTTGATTGCTGGGCAGCCACCTCTATTATTTAGATTGAGGTACCTTATGCGTCAAAGGTACTTACCCGAGGGCTACAAACATGAACTTCTTGACAAGTTGTACAACTTGAGGCAAGGAAACAAAAGTGTCGTGGCATACTATGACGAGTTTCAACAATTGATGTTGAAGCTTGACCATCGAGGAGAACAAGTGAGCCATGACATTATACGATTCAAAGTCGGGTTAAATAGGGACATAGCTTCTCGGATGACCCTCTACAAGTTTGACACTATCGATGGCATCTTCCAAGCGGCCTTGGAAATTGAAAGAGAGCTCTTGGCTTCCAAGCCCAAAAATCACCAACAACCTTCCTCGGATTGGCACCAACATCAAGAGCACTCAATCCATGCCAACCTAGCCGAGAACAAGGTTGTCCAAACTGAAACCAAGGCTTCCTAAAGGTATCCTCCAAGAAATGAAGGTAAATCGAATTCTACTTCTCGTCCTAAAGGTGCCGTATCTATGTTATGTCATCTGCTTCTGTGCTGTACTATGTGTTTGTGTGATATCTCGTGACTTGAGCCGGGGGTCTTTCGGAAACAGCCTTTCTACTTCATCAGAGGTAGAGGTATGGACTGCGTACATCTTACCCCCCCAGACTCCACTAAGTGGGAATACACTGGGTTTGTTGTTGTTGTTGTTGTTGTTGTCCTAAAGGATTTCAATGTTTTAAATGTCAAGGGTGAGGGCACAAGGCTAGTGAATGCCCAAACCGGAAGAATGTAATCCTTATGGAGGGAAAATTGTATTACCTTAGTGAGGAGATGGGACTTGAATCGAATGAGGGCGATGAAAAAGCTCAAGATGGAGAGCAAGAAGCCGAGGTGGAAATTGATGAAGGCGAGGAAGATGTTTGGCCGATTGATGGAGAGTGTGTAGTGCCTTTGTATATGGCAAGGAGAGTCATGATTAGTAAGGGTTTAGAAGAAGAAACCGAGAGTTAGGAGGGTGAAGAAGAGGAGGAGCTGAGAGTCAAGGTTGTGGGATTTGCCCACAAAGACCCTTTATTGATTACTAACCGAGATACTAGCACTTTGCCTAGTATCAAATCTTCTTATGTGCAGGTTGTGGAACATGTAAGTCCAAGGAGCATGCTTGATGATCTCATGGAACCCTTGGTTGAACATTATAACCTTGGGAGGAGCAATGAAGAGATGATGCAAAGAGGAGAGCTTGCGGGTGATTATTGCATGAATTTGTGGACAAATTCCTTTCAAGATGGAGAGAATGATTCAAGCATGATCACGTAGATGGACTTAAGAGAGTGTGTGTTGGGCCCGAGACTTGGTGTGTACAAAATGAAGTGCAAAGAGGACCTAACTACACACCAAAGCAGCCCACTACATACACTAGAGGGGCGCCCCATCATTGAGGGGCCTTTTGGTCATTTTAACCTCTATCTTGTAATACACTTTATAAGGAACATTGTAGGGTTTCCTTACTTAGTTTTTGATATTAAATATTGTATAACACAAAAAGAAAGGCAAGTTCTCTCTCTCTAAAAAGGCTTGGCGGAAACTAGGTTCAACATAATTGTGGATTCACTTTTGTTGTTTTCTTTCTTGGAGCTTTGGGTTGCTTGAAGGATTGAGGTCCCTCTTGTGTCCATTGAAGAGTGTAGGTGTTACTACTATCATCATTGAGGGTCTTAGTGTTTAGAACACACTTAGGTTCTTAGTTATTATAGTAGTGTATGTCTCACTATGTATCCTTTACATTCTTGCAATCTTGTAATCGTTGTATCTTGTTATTGTAAGCCGTTTGTAGTTGTTGTTTCTCACATTGTTGTTGTTCTTTGTGTTCATCATTTTGTGCTGATAATATTAGTTGTTGGTGGCTGTTTTGGTGTCAAATACACCTTCATATCTTGTATTCTTGTTATATTTGTTGAATCTGAGAGTGGTCTCCATCTTGGTCCTCGGATCCTTGGATTAGTGAACTGTTTTGGAGTGTGATTTGGTGCCTTCCTTGTTTGTCTTGTATTAGAGTCCTACTTGGAAAAAGAATGCAATGTAGTATCCTAGCTGAAAAAGGATTATAGTATAGTAGTCTCCTAGTTGGAAAAGGATTAATGTAGTGTCTATAAATAGGGTCTCAATGTAATAATGTAGAACACAATTCAATAATAATATTTTCTCCATTATTTCTCACATGGTATAAGAACCTCTACGATCTTGGTAGAGAATCAAAGAGCTTTAGCTGTTGGCGGGCGGCTATAATCTATATATGTTGCCCTTCTAGCCAATGATCATGTTAGCAAAAGTTAGGCTACCATACTTCTTTACCGTGGCTTCTCCTATCTAATTTGCATAACACTATGCGTATTTTCGACGACTACTTTCTCATATCTAATTTGTGTAGTATCATGCATCTTTTTGGTGACTACTTTCCCATATCTGATTTACGGTAGCGCCGTGCATCTTTTCGGTGACTATTTTCTCATTTCTGATTTGGTAGCACCGTGCATCTCTCTAGACTACTTCTCATATTTAATTTGCGTAGTACCGTGCATCTTTTGGGACTACTTTCTCATATCTGAGTTGCATGGCACCATGCGTCTTTCCGGTGACTCCTCAGATTTGATTTGCGTAGTTCCGTGTGTCTTTTCAGTGATTCCTCAGATCTGATTTGCGTAGGATTGTGTCATCATTCCAACCCTACCTATATAATTTTTTTAATTTCAGTAGGTTCGTGCCACCATTCCAACCCTACCCATATAATTTTTCTCAGATTTTGACCGCTTTTCAGTCGTCAAATCTAATCATCCGGCACATGAAAATGTTTCAACCAGTTTTTTTAGTGACTTTCTTGTTCAAGATCTACTTATCTCTTGATTTCAAGATGATCCAGTTATTTTATACTAATTTCTGGCAATATTCCAGCGACAAGTTGTCTTCTCGGTGACATTTACAACTTTTCCGACCACTTTTTTAGTTTGTTTATTTTTAACTGAGATCTTCCAGACGTCCAGAGCAGTCCTTACCAATTTTGTTGAAGATATCTTCACCATGTCCTTTACTAATCCTCATATTAATCACATCCATAACAAGCTTGGTACATATGACATGTATGCACCAGCTTGAGGGGGAGTGTTAGAATATGAGTACAAATAGGAAGTTTGGTACATATGACATGTAGAGGGAGAGTGTTGGAGTATGAGTAGGAACAAGAATAACATATAGAGTACTGCTTGGAAAAGGATTGCAACGTAGTGTCCTAGTTGAAATGGGATTATAGTGTAGTAGTCTCCTAGTTGGAAAAGGATTAATGTAGTGTCTATAATAGGGTCTCAATGTAATAATGTAGACACACAATTCAATAATAATATTTTCTCCATTATTTCTCATTTGTTATGGGTTACATCAGTACCAGGTCAACCAAAATCCCAGAACTTTATGATAGATTTTAAGTAGTGATGTTTCATTTGTTATTTATCAGGCCAATCACGTGTGCCTGCAATGTGAACTTCCTTAATAAGAAATGCCATAGTCCTATATTATTTTCCTTTGTTTTGAAAAATTTGTGAAGCACAGTAGTTGAATGCTTCATTCCTTAAGGATTGACATAAAATGACATGGCTGATCTCTGACTGAGAGACAATTTCGCTGCAGGTAGTCATTGTCATTTTTATCATCATTGTTGGAGCTTTTGAGATTGATGTTTCAAATTGGACTCCATTTGCTCCTAATGGTTTTGAATCTGTACTAACTGGAGCAACCGTAGTATTCTTTGCGTATGTTGGGTTTGATGCAGTTGCTAATTCTGCGGAAGAGTCTAAGAGCCCACAGGTAATACTGATTGATATGATGCCCATTTCACAACCGTCTTTAGCAAGTATTTAGTGATTTTGATTATTCCCCCTTTTCTGTACTTACTGATATGTTTGATGATGAACCTGGTTGTCAGAGAGACTTGCCGTTTGGCATAATCGGGAGCCTGCTTATTTGTGTTGCATTATATGTTGGGGTCTGCTTGGTGCTCACTGGGATGCTTCCATACAAGTCCCTTGGGGGGGGATGCTCCCTTGGCTGAAGCTTTTACTTCAAAGGGCTTGCAATATGTGTCTGTATTGATAAGCATTGGTGCTATTGCTGGACTTACTACCACTCTCCTGGTTGGGCTTTATGTACAGGTATACTGCTTTTAAGTCGAGATGCTGATGACATTAAACAACCTACAAATTTGGTTTATAAGAGATAATTTTTTTTATAATGAGCAGTCCCGATTATATCTTGGCCTTGGAAGAGACGGTTTGTTACCATCACTGTTTGCTGAAGTACATCAAACGCAACACACTCCTGTTCATTCACAAATTTGGGTTGGAATTGTTGCAAGTGTCTTAGCAGGATTTTTCAATGTGCACATTCTCTCGCACATTCTCTCAGTAGGAACGCTGGTATGTTCTTTTTCTTTTATCTGCGATGTTCTGTACTGTAGCTCCTCATGTGTATATTAATGGCTATATGTTCTGAGGTGAATGAATCATATTAATGATTACTAAGCTTATACTTAATACTAAGTTTATACATAACAAGAGAATCATTCCCGAAAATATGTTTTGGCACTCTTGCTCACAGTTCTTTCGAAAAGGAAATGTGCAAGACATACATCCTTTACTCAGGTGGGTGCTATGATAAATGAATAGATTATCATTGCATATTAAAAAAGAGAAAGCAAAAGCAGAAAAAGGGGAGAAGGTTCCTTGGGCTTTTGGAAAGAAACAAGAAACACACATCATGAAAAAATATACATCACACACTAAAATAAATAGGAAATCCTCATAAATTTGATAACTATGCTAACTCAGAACAGGTCTCAGGTTTACAATACTTTTTCCAAAACTACTGTAAATCAGTCACAAAAATTAAAGCCCCTAGACAGATTGGAAGAAGACCTGGTTGGTGGGTCAATTCTTGTAACGAGATCTCTTTCAACTTCCAAATTTTAGTGGCTATGATTTTTCTTTCTTGTGAAAGGTTAGAAGAAGAATAAAAGGAAGTGCCGGAACGCTCGCTTTCCTCATCTCCTGTTAAAACAAGGCACCATTGTGTCACGTTAAATGGTCTCTCTGAGTGATGCAGCAAGCACTTTCAAAACTCTTCATAGAGAGAGGAGAGAGAAAACTTAAGTCGAAAAAAACATTTCTGTTTATCACTCAGCCAACCCAAAAGAATACCCTGTTCCATTTATAATGAGTGATACTTTTTTCCCTTGTAGGTACTTTAGGATGAGTGATGTTATTTAGTTTATAATTGATTTTAGAAGAAAAAGGGTAGTTCTATTAATAGATAGTTAATGTGACCTGTTTCTTGCATGTCAACATACTATATCTGCCTAATATAGGATTTCGTATAACTTACCGGTGCTGGTCTGTTTCAGACAGGGTATTCTGTTGTTTCAGCATGTGTTGTGACTCTCCGCTGGAACGATAAGACTGTCCATCAGGTGTTTGGCAAGTCTATGTCTAGCAGGGCAGAAGGTGTCATATGCCTTATTACAGTTGTCTGTTGCGGGTTTGCTGCAGGAGTCTTTTACCGTTTCGGTGCTTCATTTATATTCTTGATCGTTGCTGTAGTCATTGCAATTTTCGCAGCTGCTGCTCTTCATCTCCGTCAAGTAAGTTGTTCCAGTTTTCTGCACTGAGAATCTTAGGACCTTTTTCTGGACTTTTACTTGCACCGGTAATTAAGGTATCCTTGAAGTAAGAAAACTGAATGTGAACATTTTATGGAAGCATGAAATTATTCTCAGACGCAGATATCTCAGGATCTAGTTTGTGGAAAGTTATACATACTCTGGATTAATTCTTGGGTAGAAGTCCGAATTTTACAGCATGCTACTTTTGGACCAATGATGAATTTTAAATGGATAAAATAAATATTTTGGATTCAATCTTTTGTTTTAAAAATGGCCATGCAAAACCCTTTTGCGGAACTTGCAACTGAGCAAAACCTTGTTTTTGCTATTGGATCCTGTAATGTTCAACTGCTGACTTCTTATCAGCAAATACATGTTGGTCCTTCATAAACATATGCATAATAGCTGTGGTTGGAGAGGAATATGACTTTGAGGATGTAAGTCCAACCTATTCTTTCTCAATCTGTTTTGGCAGAGCACTTAAGCTTATCCATCATGATCTTAAATTTGTAATGTTTAATGAGCTAAAAAGCTGGTAGGCAATCTTTCCACAGCTGTCGTGTTCTTTGTATGGCATTTTATTTCTTTTAATGCTTACTTGTGTTTCTGCGTGGAAACAGCCCTTGCAGAAATGTAAGGTGACGCTGTGGACAATAGACTCTTGTGGTCCAGTTCTTTCCCCGAACCTGCACATAGGGAGAGCTTCAGTGCACCAGGCTGCCTTGTTTTTTTCTTTAAACTTGTGTATTTAAAATTTGGTTCGTTTAAGTAAAATGCACATAACTTTCCCTCCAGAGTGTCAAAGTTACTTTAAACAAGCTCTCACCAAATTCAAATCATTAGAAATTCCCTGTAACAAAATAGGAAGGAAATGGAAACGCATATGATTAAGCTCTCAGAAATGGGAGAGTTAGATGCTTCGTACATCACAAACTTCAAAGGAACAGCGAAGGTAGGACTTAGGTCACAAAAGTTATATCCATTTCAGGGCCCAAAAGTAGAATGACATCGCACCCCTCATACATACATCATTACTGGGAAGAGCAAAAGCTGCAACTTTAGCCCATCTTTTTCAGTAGAAAATATTCTACATATATGCATTGTTTTCTATATTTCAGGTTCTCCTTTTTTCTTCACAGGTTTATACTGATACGCCAGGATTTTCTTGCCCAGGAGTCCCCATTCTGCCTACTGTTTGCATATTCATCAATATTTTTCTTTTTGCGCAGGTTTGTTCACAAAGCTTCATCTATTAACATATTAACATTGTTCAAATGCAAATAATGGGACATAATAAACTAAAAGATTGGAGCCCGAACTCATTTTTCCATTTCTTTCTCATGCAGTTGCATTATGAAGCATGGGTGAGATTTGTTGTACTAAGCATTGTTACAGTTGGAATATATGCAGTATACGGGCAATATCATGCCAATCCTGTAAGTTCAAACACATTAATCATTTACCAAAAGGCACCTGCAGAAGCTGACTAATTAAGCCTCTAATGGCTTGCAATGGACATAGATTATAATTTTACAGACTGTAAGAATCTTGACGCAATATCTTCTTCTATTCTTTCCCATTCAAGCCACACAAAATTGTATTCGTCAAGAATTGTACCATGGTGTGTATATATGTAAAATTATCTTGTAATCCATTTATTAAGAACTACCCTTGATCTTACATGTTGGTGCTGTAGTAGGGAAGCTTGATGCTGTTTGACTAACCAGAGTGTAATTGTACAAACCATTTCCCTGGTGGATTTCGGTGGAACTTTATTGTTTACTGATAAAAAAGAAGTAATGTGATCTTATCGCATTTCTAGATAAACAGTTCTGGATTAATTGAAGAGAGGGGCATCCAGCAGTGGTGCATTCATTTAGAGAACAGAAGCATGTAGCAGATACCCTAGCAAAAGAAGGGGCAAGAAGGAGACTTTGGAAACACTAATCTTTTTGCAGTTCCTCTGATGTTTGCACTGGAACATGTCTAGGCAGACATATTAGGAACTGAGTCTATTAGAAAGCTTAAATTCTTGACGAATTCTTGACGAATAATTTTAAGGGAGGAGAATTTAAGGGACTAAAGTCATTTTTTTACTAAATTTAGAATTCAACATTTATCCTCTCCCCCATATACACCACTAAGAATTCACTTAGCTGAAAGTAGTGGTGTGCATTGGTCGGTTCGGTTCGATTCGATTTTACGTGTTATTGGTTCGGTTTATCGGTTTTCGATTTTTAAATATGTAAAACCAATAACCAACCAATAAGATATTTTCTTATCGGTTTTGGTTTATCGGTTTTTGGTCCTTAACGGTTCGTTTTTCGATTTAACCAATAAGAAAATACTTATAAAATAGAAATAATAACAACTAACATAAAAAAAAATGAAATCTTAATTACCGCCAAAACCTACGCAATGCATTTTAGTTTACAAGAATCTTCAAATTTAAACTGAATGTTAGTTAGGAAAAAAATTGAATCCTAATTGTTGGAAGCTATAAATGCTTTAAGTTTTTTATTACGATAATAGCCAAACTTTATATTGTGCCTTTATTGCCCCGAAAATCACTAAATTATGAATTAGTAGTGCATATAATCTATATACATACACATATCTCTCTCTATATAGAGAGATATAAAGAGAGAGATTTAAATATATAACATAAATAGAGATAAAACAATAACTTTGTATATCCTTATGGGTTATCGGTTTAACCGATAACCCAATAAGCTAAAATCGATACCGAACCATTTACCCAATAATTTTTTTTATAAAACTAATAAAAAACTGTTAAACCGATAACCCAATAAATTTTTATCGGTTCGATTTATCAGTCGATTCGATTTTTACATAGCACTAGCTGAAAGACACCATAGACATATTATAAAAACGGCTAGAATCCTACAAATATTTAAACAACTGCCCCGATTTTGGAGCTTTGCTTTTTAATCTGTTGTTTACTTAATTAGATTTCCAGCATCCCCTGATAAAATTTCTCCATATTAAGCTCTATTTGGTACCACTCCAAATATTTTCTCATTTTCTTTTACGTTTGGTTGCTTATGTTATTCTTGGCTAAAATCATATACTAAAAATAAGCTTGAACTAAAATCCACACCATGTGTCTATTTACAATTTTCCACTCACTTTAATACTTAGTCGTCAATGTTCTGATCCTGAATTCTCAAAAATATTATTTCTATAGAGACGTATAATTCCTTGAAGATATTTTTCCTAATAAAAATATTTTTTTTAAATATAAAGGAGTCTCTTAGAATATTCTATTGTTTAATTCCATATTGTTATGAAACAAGAAAGAATAAAGAAGAAGAATAGAGAGAGTACTTATTTGTTCTCTTGAGATATGAGAGATCATCAGATTGTAAATACAATGAACAAAACCCCTCTATTTATAGGAAAAATTTAATCTTAGTCTGAGTAAAAGACGAATGCTTCAAATCCTAGTAGATATCAAAGTAGATCTTAATAGATCTTGATAGATATTCACTATAATGTAAATACATTTATAACACTCCCCCTTGAATGTCTAATTGGTAGATAATGTGCCTCGTTAAAACCTTACTAGAAAAAACCTAGTAGGAAAAAAATCTAGTGAAGGAAAAAAAAGTACACATCTCTAATAATACGCATTTCGGCTACCTCACTAAAAACCTTACAAGAAAAACCCAGTGGGACAAAACCTCGTAAGGAAAAAAGAGCACAACACATATTAACTCCCCCTAATGAGAACATCCTTGAACCTTTGCATCCCGATCTTGTGCTCCATCTTCTTAAAAGTTATAATTGGAGAAGACTTGGTGAATAAATCAACCACATTTTCACTTGAACAAATCTGTTGCACGTTGATATCACTTTTCTTTTGTAGCTCATGTATGTCGAAAAGCTTTGATGAAGTGTGCTTTGTTCTATCTCCTTTTATGAATCCTCCATTAAGATGTACTATGCATGATGCATTATCTCCGTATAAAATTGTGGGTAGATTGTCATATTTTACACTACATTTTTCTCGAACGAGATGTATCATGGACCTCAACCATACATATTCTCGGCTTGCTTTATGAATAGCTATTATCTCAGCATGATTCGATGAAGTGGCTACGATAGACTCTTTGTATATCTCCAGGATATGACCGTACCACTACATATGAACACATAACCTATTTGAGACCGAGCTTTATGCGAGTCAGATAAGTACCCAACATCAGCATGATCAATAATATCGGGACTGTAATCTTTAGAATAAAATAAGCTCATATATCTTATCCCATTTCAATGCCTTCTAGTAGGAGTAGAAATATACCTTGTTAACATATTAACCGAAAAGGCTATAGGCCTCATAGTATTTGCACGGTACATGAGTGCATCAATTGCACTAAGATATGGTACTTCATAACCAATCCAATTCGATATATTTTGAATTTTAGCAAATAATCTATTGCTTTGAAAACTCTCCAAGAGATTCAATGATTTTCAAGCTATAATCTTATACAATATAAGGATTATAAATAAGTTTCCCAGAAACTTTTATATACTTCAAGCAGTTTGAATCCTTACAAGTTTTCACATAAGCTTTGTTAAGTGACAATATTCAACATTCATGAGTGACATCTTCAAGTGTCTAAACTGCAAATCAAATAAGTTTTACGCTTACTAAAATGCATTCTTTCATGTCACTTGATAAATGTTTCTACATCAGCATGCTTAAATAAACGTAGAATTCAGATCCTTATAATCTTTCACAGTATTGCACCAATATTGTGTCAAAGATATTTATGATATATCATTTTGTATCGATTCATAATGCGACATAACATTTTGAGATCTCATCACTTTATTATTTTTAGGTACCTGAACCTCTCATAAGGTTTCATGAAGTGTTATGTCGTAGGCTCTTCAAGAGCACATTGTCTTCTTATTATGATTATTTGCTCCTTTTTTTATTTGAAACCGATTAGTCTACCGTGCTTTATGCATGCATAGACTTTATCCTTCAAGGACATAAAATAGGAGCACTTGCATCTTAATTATTAGATGCCTTCGACATTTGACTTGAATTATCTTATGAATGAGGATCTTATGATAATTCCTAACATATTTCATAGCTACTTATAATCTCCCCCTTATGTTAGGAAAACTAACATTCATCCTCATCTTCTTCGAGGAGTCCATCTTTGTGCATCAGGGTATATTCATTAATCGTATACCACACATTAACTATTAGATAGACAACGTGTGATTCCTGACTTAGAACCAACTTTGAGGGAAAATTAATTATAATTTATTGGTTTGATGCATACAAGTACTTTGTATATAATATTTCAAACCAACACATGAAATTTTGTTCTCATTAGCAATGGCTTAGCTATATCGAAGGCATTCAATGCCAAACCATCATCATCAAGATGGATTTTCTTGATTACAAAATCTGAAAGTCACGCTTAACTCAATTTTACTGAGCAAACAACTTTATGAATGTCAAACTGTAGGTCGACGATAAATGTACATGTGATCATCTTATTAATGCATCATTTTAACATATCACATGATAGATGAATGAGCCCTTATTCACCTTTTATAATTTTCAGATTTGAAGGGATCCAATCCCAATATTAGTTGGTCCAACCAACTTATCATGAGAGCAAATGACATAAACAATTCTTGAAGAATCTTCTAGTTCTTCAATACATGCACATATTCGAGATGTCACAATAGTTCATATCAATTTATGAACTTTTATTCTATTAAATTCCAAGTTTACCGTGACATGTACTTTTTCTTTAGTAAATTTTAGATTTACTATTACATGAATAAATTTTAGATTTACTATTTCAGAAGTAGATGTCAAAATTATTCAACCTCTTTCGGAGGTGAGTTGTGATACAATCACAATCAAGTGCACGTTTGCATTAATAAGTTTCTCATTCCCCAGGATGGAATATAGCAAATCGACGCATACATATGATGTAGAGAATTTTTTTTCTCTAGCATATCTTATAATCATATAAGCATGTGAAAATATCATCACTTTTGATGATCATTATCATATTGTCCCTCAACACGTATATTTGTGCATTTAATCACTTGTCTTCTTTCAGACATATTATGTACTGCTACTACATACACCTCAAGAATAAAGTAAGTTATCATATTTCAGACTTATCATATATTGCTACCACATTCACTTCATGGAATGGAGCATATTCACTGGGTCAAATTTTATGACTTTTCATCAAGCACCCATTATTTTGCCTTAGCCATTACAATATCATCAATATGGTGTATTAGGATTCAAAATCAATATTTGATCCATATAAAGGCGTCTTAGGCATGAATCGATGGGACTTGAACCCAACATATTATTATTCTTTTTGATAATATTGTTCTCAAGGAATAAATTTAAAATATAAATGGTTCCAAACCAATTATTTTTTTCTCAAATTCAATAATAATTATATTAGTAGTAGCAAAAGAAAGATAACATAAAGAATTACTAACCTTGAAATCCTTCAGATTTATAATCTCACCTTGTTTGATAGAGTTTCGTGCTGATAACGTGTTATGAAACAAGAAAGAATAAATAAGAAGAGTAGAGAGAATAGAGAGAGTAATTCTCATTTCTTCTCTTGAGATATGAGAGATCATCAGATTGTAAATACAATGAACAAAACCCCCTATTTATAGGGAAAATTTACTCCTAATCTGAGTAAAAAACAGATGTTTCAAATCCTAGTAGATATCAAAGTAGATCTTGATAGATCTTGATAGACATTCACTATAATGTAAATACATTTATAACACATATCAAATTCAAATCCATTTTCTTCTACTCAATCTTCTCCAGATGATACTATATCTTTTCCTACTAATTTAGGAAGTCCACTTCCAATCAACGATCCTAACTTAGCTCTTCATACAAATGACTCTACGGTACCAGCAATAATTGTGCACCCTCCATAAGAGCTTCATCTAATGGACAAAACCAGGTAACTTCCTTCCTTCTCAATAATTCTATCTTTATTGTTGAATCATCTATAATTCCCCCTACTATTTCCCTTTCCCAACAGCACCACTCAATATACCTTGACCTCCTTTCTCAGATCAACCAGCCTTCACCATCACGCCGCTCTGTCACCCGCTCCCTGATAATGCTAAAAATACACCTCCAATCAAAGGATGGAGCGGTCACTATTAAATATAGTAATCCAACTAGGTTGGGATCGATTCCACAGAGAATAGGTCAAAAATTTGTCTTGAACTTATTCAAATCACTAGGCAGTATAGAAAAGTAAAAGGGGGGATTTACTAAAATAGAAAAAAGAAAAAAATTTATTGCTTTTTGTTGTAAACAACCTATGACGAACGCTAGGCTTGTGTTCCTCAACTCAGTAGACTTATCTTGTACTATAGAACTATTCCAATGCCAGTTATGTACCATCAACAATCTTTGGATAAGCAGATGAATTTCACCCTTTACCTTTTGAGTCTCAGGATGTCGCCTTACTAACCCTTATCTTGGATCCCAGTTAACTATTACCTTTTAGGTCTCTAGCTATCAGATGATGGTAAATAAACTTACTTAGATAATATCTAGTAGCATGGATTGACGTTAATCTTCAAATTACTATTGTGATCTTCTTTTCCCAGTCACTAATCCTCTTTTGGAGTAAGTAGCAATAAACTAGGTGGGATCTTAACGTTTTCCACTGCTAAGAAATCAATAAGAGTGAAGAAAACCCAATACATGCAAGAATCTTTATCTAGAATGACTTGGAGCTTTCTCTACTTTGTTAATCTGCCAGGGTTCCCACCACCCTAACTAAGGGAATTAGCCGCTCATAGTTATGAGGTCAATCATGAAATTCACAGAAAAAATTATAAAATCAATCTCACAATAATAAGAGAAGAGATCCCAAAGTCTTAAATTAAATAACAAACCAAGAACAATAAGATGTTTGTGAGCTTGGCCCCAAAGGGCCTTCCCTTGAGTTGCTTCAATATATGAATGTGTGAATTGATGAATTAACTAAACAAAGCTTAAAGGGTATTTATAGGTTACAAGAAACCCTAGAGTTCAAATCCTAAATACTATAGGAAAACTTAATTACCCATACATAATAGGACTTAAAAACATCATAGGAGTGTAATTGGGATACATAGAAACCCTAAGAAACGATTTCAAAATGATTTGGGAAAATCATTGTCGATGTCCACCTACTTTCTGTACCCACGATATGGCATAGGTCACAGGTAGTACCTACGGTCCAAACAGTGGACACAGGTGCAGACTGCAGGTACAAATCCTACAGCTTAGCTCTCGATATTTTGGCTTCCGACACCTGCTTTGCCTACATGCGGACCGTATGTGCTACTTGAGGTCCGCAGGTTGACTTATTAGGTGCCAAAGTCACCATTATCAGATAGATAATTTAATTATCTTTCAAATGATATCAATTTCCCCTCAATCTGATATCGAGGTAAAATATTATTGTCAAATTATTGAAGCACTGTCAACTCTCGGGATCTTTAACTCTGGCACTTACTTTGCCTACTTGCGGTCTGTAGGTCCTACTTACGGTCCGTAGGTCCTACTTGCGGTTGACATATTGACTTAGTAAGTGCTGAAAGTCATCTTCTCAGCTCTTCTTCAATTGTCAAACATGCTTTGATCACGACCAATCTGATCAGTGTCTCGAATACCCAAGATTGGTCAAATAAGTAGCCAAAAACATCACTTTTCATCTTTTTCTCGAATTTAGCATCCAAAACCTTATTTCTTGTAAAACACTCTGAAAATGCATCAAATACAGGGACGGTCAAGAGATACCCACACTCACAAAAGAAGTTTCAATCAATGCATGTCAAATACCATAGGCTTGCTCTTATTTTTTTTCCTTAGCTTTCAAACAGTCAAGTTAGGATCACTGTAGGACTTTTCTCAGCTTGTAATGTAGGCTAGGGGATGGTATGATACATATGAATATTTAAAGTGACTAAGCCTCCTTGGCACTATACTTACTTTAAGGTCTTACATATTAACCAATTTCTTTTTATTCCACCCTTATTTCTCTCTTTTATTCTTTTATGCACATTCAAGATGGGTGTGGTTTTCGTAATTTTTCTTTTTCAACTTATGCCTTTTTTTTCTTTTTCTTTTTCTTTTTTCTACCACATCCAACTCTTACTTTTTTTTTCTCTTATTTTACCCTTCTTCACGCCCACTTTAAATTATGCACCTCTATGATAACCACCCTCAACTTAGCGATTTTCTTGAGTTGAGGTGTATAATGTCCAAGGAGGATCTGATCCAAAACTGGTTCATTGTAACACAAATGGGAAGGTGAAAGGTGTAACAAGAAAAATAGGAATTCAAGCTCAAAATAGGGATCAAGGGATATACTTCACACATGGAAGGTCATTTAGGCTAAAAGTGGACTAAAATAACAAAAGGGTCTATGATCCTTTCCTAACCAACTATCCTACAACCCAAGGAAGACTAACCGGGCAAGTTCTGTATTTAACACACAAAGGAAACTAAGTAGTATCTCACACACACATGGCACAAAGTTACATCACAAACTACTACCTATCCGATGAATGTAATTGTTAGTAATGATTATTATGTCCCTAATCCTAACACCATAACAACATTCACAATAGTCACACACACACACACACATATATATATATCACACAGTTCAAAAATAGACAATTAGAGAGGTATTATCATTTATCTTAAAAATCAACAAAAAATATATCAACTGCCTTAGATACTGATTTTTCTCCTAGTTAACCACAAAAAATCACAAAACAAAATACAATACACCTAAACATGATGGCTCTACTAGGAACAAGACTCCGAGAAAATGAAACACGACAACAAAAATCCTAAGAGGACATCAAGACCCACAAGAAGCCCCACCTCCAACATAAAATACATTGTCCCCAATGCATCAAACCTCTACAAAAAAGAGAGTTTGGAACATACCTATGGCACTATAGGTCCAGAGATACAACATCAATCAGGCAATATGAATAGAAACAATAAAATACCTTAGATTTCCTCCCAAGTAGTGCCTGATTTTATGTCGCGGCATGACGGGGCTTGGTTGGGTACTCAAACTTCCCCACCAAGCCCATGGGTACCTTAATTACTCAGACTTCATAAAGGTAGCCTAGGGGTTTTCCTTCAAATTTCTCTTTCCACTTTGAACTTATGAACAACACCCTTAATTGTTTTCCTGCTTTCCTATTATGCTCATGGGGTGGTGGTATAAAGATAAAGGACCTAAGCAGTAGATATGGCATGTAGTACTTCTTGGCCCTTAAGTAAGGAAAGTAGTTCTTTGATTCTGGCTCAGCAAATTCAAGAATAGAGATATATGTTTCCTCCTTCTTGCACTCTTTTTCAGGCTCGGATAGTTCAACCAAGATCTGACTATCTAAACACAATGTGAAAAAATACTTAGAATAAGGTCCAATATGCCTCAAATCATGATTTGCAGTCTTATTTTCATCCCCACACAACTCTAGCATACTCTCCTTAAGCGTGACACTATCCAAAGAGCATGAGCAATTTTAGACTCCTTCAATTTCAACTCCTCAAATTGGCTTTTTAAAATTCTTTCAGTGTCATACCACCCATAACTAGGTTGGGGGCATTACACGTAACAACTTTTGTATCCAATTCCACTTGTAGGTGGCAAATATCCAAGCCAAACCTGTCAACCTCTTGAATAAGCTTATGATTGTTATGGACAAGGTGTGTTACTGTTTCCAATAAGATATCATTATGCTCACACACTATATTTGCATACTCCTGCAATAATGCACCATATCAAAAGGAAAATAATCAATAAATAAGAAGTCATCATCACTCCACACTTTCTCAGGCCAGACTGTCATCTCAAAAAATAGTAGGAAACAAAAAAAAAGAAAATAAAATCCGATAAATCCAACAACTTTAATCAAGAATTTTGAGATCGTATTCCCCGACAACGATGCCAATAAATCAATAAGAACAAAGAAAACCCATTACATGCAAGAATCTTTATCTAGATTGACTTGGCACTTCCTCTACTTCGTTAATCTGACAAGGTTCCCACAACCCTAGCTAAGGGAATTAGCCGCTCATAGTTATAAGATCAATCATGTAATCCACAGACAAAATTACAAAATTAATCTCACAATAATAAGAGAAGAAATTCAAAAGTCTTAAATTGAATAACAAACGAAGAACAATAAGATATTTGTGAGTTTGGCCCCAAAGGACCTCCCTCTGAGTTGCCTCAATATATGAATGAGTGAATTGATGAATTAACTAAACAAAGCCTAAGGGGTATTTATAGGTTACAAAAAACCCTAGAGTTCAATCCTAACTAAAATTGAAAAACTTAATTACCCATACATAATAGGAGTTAAAAATATCATAGGAGTGTAATTGGGACACATGGAAAACCTAGGAAACGATTTGCGAATGATTCTAGAAAATCACTGTCGGCGTCTACCTAATCTCTGTACCCGCGGTATGTCATAGGGTGTAGGTAGCATCTGCGGTCCTGACACTAGGTGCAGGTGCAGACCGCAGGTACAAATTCTTTAGCCTAGCTCTCGGAATTTTGTCTTCCGGCACCTACTTTGCCTATATGTGGACCGTATGTGCTACTTGCAGAGTTGACTTAGCAGGTGCCAAAGTCCCCACATCAAATATATAATTGAATTAGCTTTCGAACGATACCAATTTTTCCTCAATCCAATATCGGGGTGAAAAGTTATGGCCAAATTACTGAAGCATTGTCAACTCTCGGGATCTTCAACTCTAGCACTTGCTTTGCCTACTTGTGGTCCCTAGGTCCTACTTCCAATCCACATGTTGACTTAGTTAGTACCGGGTGTCATCTTTTCAGCTCTTCTTTAATTCTTGAACATGCTTTGACCACAACCAAGTGGGAAAGTGTCCCGAATATCCAAGATTGGTCAAATAAGTAACCAAAAACATCAATTTTCATCTTTTTCATAAATTTATCACCCAAAACCTAATTTCCTGCAAAACACTCCTAGAATGCATCAAATCCAACAAAATAACCTTACATACATGCATATTCTCATAGTTTTAAGCATCATAACTGCTATAAATTCATAGCACATCACTTCCAACATCAAATTACTAATCCCAATCCAAAGTATGCTTCAGTGGCCACCCTTACTTCCTAAATGCCTCTAGTCACAGTCAAATAAGCTCGCAAGAACCCACAATGGCGACAAGCTATACAAAGTGAATTTGACGCTCTCATGAGCAACAAAAAATGAAACCTTATCCCTCCATTTGATCACGAAAAAATTATGGAGAATAAATGGATCTTCCACATCAAGCGCAAACCTAATTGATCGATTAATTGGTGTAAGGCTTACCTTGTACCCAAAGGTTATGTTGTTACTTTTAGTCCTATTGTCAAACCAATAACCATTCGCATAGTACTTTCCATCGCTATACAAATCAAGTGGCCTCTTCATCAACTAGACACAAACAATGCTTTTCTATAAGGTACATTGACAGAGAAAGTCTTCATGATACAACTAAAAAGTTTTGAGAATCCAGATCACTCAAACTACGTATGTAGACTAAACAAAGCCATAAATGGCCTCAAACAGGCATTCAATGCTCAAAAATTTTCCCACTTCTGCTATTTTTTGCAAGACTCATTCTGATCACTCTTTATTCACCTTTTATTCTCATAAAACTATCATTTTCTTGCTTGTATAGGTAGATGACATTATATTACAGACAATAACTTACAAACTATTAACAACATCAAAGGGATCACTCTTTATTCACCTTATATTCTCATAAAACTACCATTTTCTTGCTTGTATAGGTAGATGACATTGTATTACTAGCAATAACTTACAAACTATTAACAACATCAAGAGTCTCTTTAACCATTTCTCACTCAAAGGCCTTGAAGTCATTTCACAATCAGATGGATTATTTCTTTCTCATACCAAGTACATAACAGATGTCTTGCAGGAGTTCTCTATACAAGACTGCTAGGGTGTCTCTATACCCCTATCCATTATGACTTCACTTCGGTTGAATGATGGCTCCCCCTACAGACACAAGATAATATCGAAGTGCAGTTGGCAAGCTCTAGTATCTTGCATTTACTAGACCATACATAAGCTTTATTGTGAATAAACTCTCTCAATTTATGCATCAGTCATCTGACATACAGTGGCAAGCAGTGAAGCACCTCCTTCGGCATCTCAAATCAACTATCCATCATGGGATTTTTTTTATCATGGATCTAATATTGCTTTTAATGTTTATACAAATGCCAATTGGGATGGTGACCAAGATAATTGTACCTCTGCTTATGTCATCTATCTTGGCTTAACACCAATCAGTTGGTCATCGAAGAAACAAAGAATAGTCTCCCGATGTTAAACTAAGGCCAAGTATCATGCCATTGTTTATGCAGTTGTTGAAACAAATTAGCTGACCAATCATCTTAAGGAGTTTTGTATCTCTCTTGATAATGTACCAATTATTTACCATCACAACATTGACACCACCTACTTGTGCCAAAATCCAGTTTTCCATAGTAGAATAAAGCACATAGCCATCAATTTTCATTTTGTCAGGGACCAAGTTCAATGGTAATAGCTCCACATAGTACACGTTCACTCAGCTGACCAGCTAGCAGACCTACTTACTAAATTCTTATCCAAAACACAAACTAAATGGGCTGTCTCCAAATTAGGGGTTGTTCCGACCCCCC
>NC_061120.1:48404395-48445692 GCF_002878395.1 Capsicum annuum
ATACTTGCCCTTATTTTCATTACCAAGGTGTCCAGACAGGTAAGTTAGGATCACTATAGGTCTTTTCTTCGGCTTGTAATATAGGCTAAGGGCTAGTATGATATTCAATGGCATTACGAGTAACTAAGCCTCCTTGGCACTATCTTAACTTTTGGGGTTCACTTATTAACCTTTTTCTTCTTTTTCTCCTTTTCTTGATCACACATTATTCAGGATGGATGTGGATTTTCTTTTTCATTCTTTTTTTTTCTTATTCTTCTTCCACACCCACCCAACTTTTTATTCTTTTTCACTTATTCTTTTAGTTTTATTCTACCTTTCTTTATACCTAGTTTACATCATGGACCCCTATGATATCCACCTCAATTTAGGTTGTTTACCTAAGTCAAGTTGCACAGTGTCCAAGGAGGACAAGGGCCAAAAAAGGTTCATTATGATCTAAACAGGAAGGTGGTAGGTGTTATAGAAAAAATGGTCAATTCAAGCTCAAAATAGGGATCAAGAGATATCATACATACAGGGAAGGTCATTTAGGCAAAAAAAAGTGACTTAAAAATCAAAACGGCCTATGATCCTTTCCTAACCCCTATCATTCAACAAAGGTAAGATTAACCGGGCAAGTTTTAGATTCAACACACACAGGAAATTGAGTAAGACCTCACACATACATGGTACAATGGTACATCACAAGCTACTACCTATTCGGTTCTTGCAATTGTTAGCAGTGATTATCATCTCCCTAGTACTAATGCCATAAAAATATTCACAGTAGCCACATATAAATGCATATCACATAGTTCTAAAATAGACCAACGAAGAGGTGTTTATTAGTCTTAAAAATCAACAAAAATATGTCAACTGCTCTAGATACTTATTTTTCTCCAGTTAACCACAACACATCACAAAACAAGCATAGTACGCCTAATCATGCCAGATCTACTAGGAACAAGACTCCGGGGAAATGAGGCACGGCAACAAAAACCCCAGGAGGACATCACACCCATAAGTAACCCCACCCTCAACTTAATATCATGCAGTGTTCCCAACATGTCAATCCAAAACAAGAGAGTTAGAAATATACCTGTGGCACCATGGGTATGAAAATCTGATGTCAATTATACAATACAAATAAAAACAACAAAATACCATGGGTGGCCTCCGAAGAAGCAGCTAATTTAATGTCGCGGCAAGACCCAACTCAGATTTTTCCTCCATCTTGAGGATATGAACTTCACCCCCAACTTAGCATCCATCTTCTTGCCTCGCTCATAAGGAGGTAGCACAAAGATTAAGAAGCCGAGTAATGGATGATGCATGGTAAACAACTCAACTTTAAAGTGAGGTGTGTTTTTGTGTTGCTTATCAAGTATAAAATAAAAAATATAGGATTCTTGTTCCTCATCTTTATAGTCTTCCATAATTTTAGATGACTCCACAGACAATATATTATCGAAATGTAATGTGGAAAAATGCTTCGAGTGTGGCCCAACAAATCCTACATCAAAATTTACACTATCCTCTACACACTCACTTTTATTTATCTTCTCAATATTTTTACTTTGAATTGGGATAGAGTCTTTATAAGAGATTGGCTTGGCTTCTTCTTTTGCCTCGAGCACCATTTCCTCAATCTTGGCATCATCCTTCATGGTTATCTTAGTTGGTTGGGAAATCTCCAAGGATTGATCAATATCAAGCTCATCATCAGTATAGGAATCTTTCTCTTCATCATCACACTCTTCTATTATTTTAACTAATTCCACAAACAAGATATCATCTAAATATAATGTAGAAAAGTATTTTGGATGATTGACCTTGATATCAATCTCTTCTATCCTTTCTCGTCCCTCGTTAACTACCCTAATGTCTTGACATATGTCAGATATATTATCATTCGTTATGTCTATATGATCCAATATTAGTTGAAGCATAGCTTTAATGTCACTCTTTTCGGTGTTGCATTCTTCCTTTTCTTAACCATAAGACATGTCATACTCATAAGAAGAACTATAACTTGGGTTAGCACAATAGGGGGAGAGGGCATTTAGGAAATCACTCCAATGTCCATCTTGACCATCACATAAAGAACAATTATACTCCTAGTAGGATGTAGATGGTGCACACATCTATCTCCAGGGAGCATATCTACAGTCATGCTAAAAGTGAGGTCTATCACAATATAAACATGGATCATCCAGATAAGATTTCCAACCATCAAACTCACATTCATTCCATGATGCCATAGTAAAAAATAAACAAAAATAAAAATAATTTACCTAACACACAAAACAAAGGAAATCACAAACAAATATTTATAAGTTTGAATTCAAGCAAGTAAGGTAAAATTACAAGCTAACTCAAAATGCTAAATTGTTCCCCGGTAACGACACCATTTTTAATAACGCTTAACCTACACCTCAAATTAGTGTAAGGCAGTTGTCGCCAATATATTTACCCAGCTTTGGAGTCGGGTTCGAACCCATAGGAAACAATATGAGTGGGGATTAAACTAGTTTGAAATTATAGCTACAAGTTAAATTCAAGAAAATGATACAAAAATATAAAATAGGGTTTTAGTATTAATGTTTGTAATCAATATAAATGGTAAACTAGAGTTATGTTCATTGTGGGTTTCGGGAATCGATAGATACTAGGTATTGTTTAAGACTCTTGAAGTAAGTAGTAACAACAGAATATCCCTGACTACTATACTATCTAACTTATCTCTCGACCTCACCAGACAATTTATTATCTAATTCTCTCGAAATTAGATAACTTACCTATCTCCAATAGGATGTTATCTCAGGTAGATTAATCCAGTTACGGTATTAATCATTAAACAGAAGGTTGGTAGGTTCTGAGTCCCTATTAATAATTCAAGTCCTCTAGTTTATTTCTCTGTTCAAGCAAATAAACCTAAGGCATAACCTATTGTTTGCAACCAATAGATTTTAAGTTAAAACAATAGAATTTCCAGAAGTCCTACTACTCTTTGAACCCTTTAAGTACCTAGCAACATATCAAACCCTAATCCATAGATCCCATAACTCGGGCTAATGGAATTAGCCGTTCATGATTTCATGAACGAAATAAAAAGTTGAATTTATGATAGTACGGATAAACTTATGAAAGGATTAAAACAACAATTGTTTCTTCAATTGAATCACAAGAGAATAATCCACAATAGTTGATAAGTGTTGAAGGGAAAACAAGGAAAATACTTGATGAAAAAATGAGGCAATGTACGTTCCTCCCCAGTTCCAAAAAAAAGAAGATTGAGATATGTCTAAAAATCCTAAAAAAAGTCTTTAAATAGTCAACCCTAAATAAGGAAATAAAATTAAAGTTTTAGTTTTCTCTTCATATTGGAGGACAACAATCTTGACAGCGTGTCAGATGTTTGATGACGTGGGCGAGATGTCATCAAAGGTTCCAGTGAATTGTTATCTTCTGAATCTTCAGATGGCAAACCTGATGGTATGTCAAAATTCTTGACGGGGCATGACAACTTCCATCACAACTTCACTGTAAATTAGTATTCTCTGCTTCTGGTTGACATCAATTTTGATGCCATATTACATATTTGACGGCCCATCCTAAATGTTGTCATATTTCATCTTAGTTTCTCAGGTTCTGTCCAAGCTTGATGACAACTTTGATAGTCTGTCCCATGTATGACAACGCTTCATATTGATGTTAGCTATACTTCAACTTATTTACACCAGATTTCAGTTAATTTATTCTTCTTTCTTTTAGTTTCCTCCCCGGTCACTTGTATCTGTATTAACATATTAAAAGCAATCAAAAACCATAAAATTTTCTTAAGACCTCACAATTATTCAGAGTTAAAAGCTTCAAATATATTAGTTTTGGCTCACACATCAATATCATTAGCTTATGACTAGGGAGGTGGATATTCCTACGATAGCTTTTTAGACCCTATATAGGCACTTTAAGTTCTTGGTTAGGTCCTTTGTCTTGATCAATCCCCTAGCGGCATTCATGGATTTGATAAATATGGTTTTCTATCAGTTTCTGTATCTTTTTATCATTTTGTTCATTGATGACATTCTGGGAATTCCGCCATAGCCATGGTTAGAAATTTTATGAAAATAAACCTGCTAGAATTATTTAGGTCAGTAGTAGGTGAGGACCCATGGTATTATCTATAAGAGGTGAAGAAGATCACCCAGGTTATGCATGTTTCTATGGAGGGGAGTGTGGAATTAGCATTCTTTAGGATGAAAGATATTGGTCATGATTGGGTAGTGATGTGGGAGAAGAGAAGAGGGGAGAATGCAGCTCCTGTGATTTTGTCAGAGTTTCTTTCAAGATAGATTTTTCCTGCTATAAATAAGAGAGGCTAAGGTAGAAGAGTTTATAAACCTAAAGAAAGGTTCTATGACCGTGAGAGAGTATTGTCTTAAGTTCAACCAATTATCTAAGTATGTTCCCGACTTGATAGCTGACCCTAGAATGAGTATAAGTAAGTTTTCCACTGGGGTATCGAGTGATATGTTAAAATAGTGTAGAGCTGCTATGCTCAATAGAGACATAGATCTTTCTAGGCTAATGATGCATGCATAACAAATTGGGGCAGATAAAATGAAAGAAAAAAAAAGAGCGAGTAAGAGAGCCAAAACAAGTAGTCATAGTTTCTCCCAAGCAGAGTCACAGAGTGGTAACTGTTCTCACCATAGTAAGAAGTTTTCAGTCCCAGCTCCATCCTAAGATAGTGTACGACACTCCAAGATCCATAGTAGTGAGAGTAGGGGTCTTACCAACCCGATATGTGAAGAATGTGGTAAGAATCATAAGGATGTATGTAGAACTGGTAGTGATGTATGTTTTGGATATGGCGATCCATGTCACAAAGTTTGAGACTGTCCTAACCCAGGTCCTTGAAGTCAGCACAGTCATTTTTTAACTCAGAACAAATTATATGCACTGTAGACTCACTATCATCATGAAGATTTCCCTGACATAGTCCTGGGTAGGTTATAAGGCCTTCATCTTTGTGATATGCATTGTTAGATCCCTTTCTTCCATTTTGATCTTGTATGTTAGCATGATTCATACATGAGTTTCAGATCTCATTCAGTTAATTACGATCTAGCCTGTAGGTTCCCCGCATACCGCCCAGTATTTCAGCGAAGTATGTTTAGAGGGACATAGAGTCCTAAGGGTAGATACCCCATGGTATTAAGATGTTGCATGTCATTAGATTCATCCAGATGCATGTTCAAATTTTCTTTATGAAGTTACCATCAGTTGTTATTGCATTGTCAAGTCGTATTTTTGAAAATAAGCTTAGCTGTACATCTATGCATCAGATATGCATGCCAAGTGTGAGAACTCGATATGTCAGTTATTCCAGTTGTGTAGTCATGACTTGAGATGTTTTCGTGTCATGAGTAAGTTCTGTTGATCCATATTCTCAGTCTATCAAGCGACATTTGAGGTAGAATGTTCCCAAGGAGGAGCTATTGTAATACCCCGAGAATCCCAACCGATAGTAGAACCATGATTCAAGTTCATGTTAAATAAATCGTAGTGATTTGCTAGTTTTATGATCAAGTTTGATGTGTATTAAGGCCTTAAATATGTCCTAGCTATTAGAGGAATAAAAACATCCCTTACCCATTGAATTCTTGATATGGACATCGCCATAGTCATCTTCAAATGAGCACATCTCCCATTATACAAGAAGTTTTGAGTTCATCACCTACCAAAATATAGATAACTGAATTATATTTCCAATGAAACCAATTTTTCCACAATCTGATATAGCAGTAAGAAGTTATGGCCATTTTACTAAGAGCTATCGAAGTTGTCTAGGAGTGACGGACAAGCTGACGGACCATCAAGTTAGTGGGGGCCCACCACTTTGGCCATCGAAACTTAAGCAGTGAGGGATTTTTATGGACCAAAAGTGATGGTTAGTCACCAGAGTGACGGTCCATCACTCTGACCGTCAGAATTGTCCAAGACAGTGTTGAAGCACTATTTTAAAGGGATTTTTGGATCATTTTTCACCTTATTTAATATCCAATCACCCCAAATCAAAACTCATAACTTCTCCTTTTCAAAAACATCAAATTAGGGTTTATTTCCAAGATCAAAACCCTCATTTCTTCTTTAAGAAAAATCAAGAGAAGTCAAGAATTAAAAAATCTCTCCAAGAACCTTTAAGAAAGAAGTTTCCCCAAGGTATCTAGATGTTGATTCTTGGGACTTTTTCATCCAAGAAACTCAATTACCCTTTTGTAAATCTCCAATATTTATGTTTATGAATTTTTAATGATTCTTGTGAATTGTGATTCATGTTTGTCTACAAGAATCAAGTATTGGCCTTAGTATGCAGTATTTGTGTGATAAATGGATTATGTACTTATTGTTGATATTGAATGATCTCCAAGATGTGGTATTTATGTGGTTTGTATGAATCTATGATAATATATGAGTTGGAAACATGTAAATTTGGTTGATCATGATGAGTAGTTGGGTTAGTATACTTATGCCTAAGTTGTGCATGTGAGGTGTTCGATAAAATGTTTAAGAGACTAAAAATCAAGCATTGTAGTTAAATTGTGATCTAATGACAAATGCATGCTACACCCTTATGAAAATAATGACTTCTAAGATATTATTATGTGTTATGGTTGTTGATGAAATATTCGTGAAGCTAGGTCGATGGACGTATGGCATGTTGTTATATGCACTCTACCCCCCCTCCCCCTCCATGTATAAGAATTTGAGAACTATGAGTGTCACGAAATACCCTAGTTAATTAATTGTTCCATGATAGTGTGAAATCCCCGAATAAGTGTGAACCTATGCATATCTAGTGTTTGTTGAAGGACCTTAGTGAACAAGTGCAGATGTGATAGTAGTAAATTCCCCAATTATGAGCCCTTTGACATATGCTAAGTTTTTAATACATGCCAAGTGGTTAGCAAGTAAGCTATGAGATAATAGTATGAATTTTCCCTAAGCCATGTGATACACAAACATATGTGGAGGCTGATATAGGTATGAAATAGTTGAGGTAAAAACCTTGTTGAATGGAGTACGATCTAATAGCATATTTTCCCTATATTATTATATGATTATTATTCTGAGATGCTTAAAGCGACTCTTTGGATACTGTGATGATGAATGGAGGCCTATGTTTCCTAAATGCTTGATGTGATGCTTTAAGGATTTTTTAGGGGGAAAGGATGTTATGACTCGTAATTACTTGGAGAAATGCTTGAATACTTGTGTTGATGAATGACTGATTATTATGATGAATGAATAATCGTGATGATGCAAGCATGATTATGTTTCACTTTTATGTTATCAAGTCCTGGGGGTATTTATATCTGACAATAGAGTTGTTGTCTAGACCCAGTGTTAGTTTTTCGATAATTCTAATCCAGCCATAATTCTCATAACTCAGTAAACTACAGAACTCTATATCCTCAGATAAGTGCAGAACATAAAAAAGCTCTGTAATCTCAAAAATATCTATAATCATTGTATCACTAGCAATCTAGCCCCAGTCCTGTAAATTAGCTCAGATATAATAGTATTCAAATGATTTAATTCTAATCTCAGAAGTGATTTGAGCAATCTACTCAAGCTCTGTATCGTTAGTCAGATACCATGATTTGATACATTTTTCCATCAGATACGAAACTAAGTAATCTTAGCGTAACTCAGTCAGATCTATTGAGAAACATGATCAGTATCAAATTCAGCTCAGTCGAAGTTCAGTTAAGAATCAGATCAGTGTCTTTCTGTTAGGAGTAGGATTCAGCATCGAGTGAGCTCAATGATGGGAACTCACCTACTAGTAGAGGGTGTGATTCTTAGAAGTAATCTTTGCACTCTCGAACTACATAGCCAGAGTAGGTTAAGACATCGTACCTGCTATTTGAGGGTAGATAAGGTGGCTTGACCTAATAGATGAGGGCTCCACCATTCTCATTTGAGCACCTGAGAGATGAGGGTCAAATAAAGTTGTCTTTACCAGTGGCACGGTACTAACACCCTTCCAACTGGGGCACAGGTTGGACCCTAACTTAGCTAGGAGGGATATGTTAGTTAGAAGACTTCTTCCCACAGTCTCAGTTTCATAATCAGTCTTAGACTTCAAGAAAGAGCTCAGCTCAGTGTATAGAATACAAGGCTATAAGATACAGGCCATCAAGTATGATTATCTACAAATTCCAAGATCCGCTACTAGATAGGCCGATCTCAAAATCAGTTATTAAGTAGTATTATTATCTGCAGATTCGGAGACAACCTATTATACAGGGTTGCTATCAGTTTAAGAAGATTCAGATACTCGTAGTCTCAGTATGTCCAGAAATTTCAAAATTTCAGTATATTCAGTATCAGTTACCCTAGAATCAACATCTAGATACCTTGGGAAACTTCTTTCTTAAAGGTTCTTAGAGAGATTTTTTAATTCTTGACTTCTCTTGATTTTTCTTGAAGAAGAAATGAGGATTTTAATCTTGGAAATAAACCCTAATTTGATGTTTTTGAAAAAAGAGAAGTTATGAGCTTTGATTTGGGGTGATTGGATATTAAATAGGGTGAAAAATGATCCAAAAATCCCTTTAAAACGGTGCTTCAACACTGTCTTGGACAATTCTGACGGTCAGAGTGATGGACCGTCACTCTGGTGACTAACCGTCACTCCCACCGTCACTTTTGGTCCAGAAAAAGCCCTCACTACTTAAGTTCTGACAACCAAAGTGGTGGGCCACCACTAACTTGATGGCCACACTAAAAATCTTGGAATAACTCTGGTAACTGATACTGAATATACTGAAATTTTGAAATTTTTGGACATACTGAGACTACGAGTATCTGAATCTTTTGAAACTGATAGCAACCCTGTATAATAGGTTGTCTCTGAATCTGCAGATAATAATACTACTTAATAACTGATTTTGAGATCGGCCTATCTAGTAGCAGATCTTCGAATTTGTAGATAATCATACTTGATGGCCTGTATCTTATAGCCTTGTATTCTATACACTGAACTGAGCTCTTTCTTGAAGTCTAAGACTGATTAGATGTATGGTTTTGTGCATATGGATTGTTTTAATTGGTTTTATAAATGGTATTATTTTATCCTTATCCTTAAATCATGCTAGCATTCACCCATTAACCCGTCTACAGGCTGTTGTATACCCACGCTATGCAGGAACCAGCCGTTCTACTACTCCTATATAGTGATTAACTTGGGGATTAATATTTGGACTGAAGTGGTGAACTCCATCCTTTCAAAAGTCTCCATTTCATGTTATGGATAATTCAACACTTTTTGATTCTATTCTGGATATTAGTTTTGGCTAAGTTTCTGTGCCATGTCCTAATTGGATTTTATTACTTTTTTGGTTAGAGGATTTGTGGTATTTCTTTGGGTTAGAATGGATGGGATCGGTACTGGTGTCATCCTTGTCATTGGAATAAGCTGGTGGGCTGACATTATTGGACATAATTTCTCACTATTCCCTCATATTTCATCTTGGGATTAATTATATTATGGTTGGAACATCTTTGGTTATGGCCTATTTTATGGCCCTTGATTTTGTATAGTTTTGTATAGTTGGATTGTTAGTATGGGATGGTTGGACTCATTTGGGTTGCTCACGATTGTGATCCTATCCCAAGAGTCTTCATATGAGCTGTTACACTATTTTGTTACATGCTCAAAATTCAGTGAACTCAGGCAAGCAACGGAAGGTTGGGTTGGGTAACGGGGTGGTCCCCAATCCTTGTCAAACTTGGGATGCCCGTTATGACAAGGCCCCCAGTCGGGTCGCATCATAGTCCTTACTCTTGGCCCATCAGTGTTAAACAATGGATAAATTGGTATCTAATGTAATGATCCAAATGATCGTTACATGAGAAAATGCCTTTCAAAATTTTATGACAAATAAAATTCTCCAGATGGACTTATGGAAATTATTTCATGGGGAAAAGGGGCCCCAATAAAGTTGGGCCAAGAATCAAAGAAAATAATTGGGTTGATTACAGCCTACCGCTACAGCAGTAAGCTAACTGTTGCAGTGGTAAATTGACTGCTACCGTGGAAACCTAATAGAAGCCAACCCAAGGTAATTATAAAACCAATCATTTATTGTATCCCTTTAGACTAGACCTTTAACCACATAAACACCCTGAATAAATCCCATCACCATACCTATAAGATTATCAAGGCCAAGCTTCATAAGGGAAATTTTAAGCCATATTCGACGGAAACATGACATAGGGAGACACTTAGCACTTACTGGAGAACTCTTTCTTTCAATAGTAGAATGTTTCATCTGTGAGGTGGGTTATAGTTTTAAAACTACAATCAACTTGGGCTAGATTTATATAATAGTATAGTAATGTTGATAGTTATCATACATTATGCCTTTAAGCATAGTGTTTCAAATGAATGAAAACAACAAAAGTTTGATTAGACTTTAAGAATATTATAAATGGTTGTTGTATTCCTTTAATGCAATATATTTTGCATTAAATGGGTTATATCTTGTGAGAATCTTGACTAGTTGAAGTAAAACCAGGTATCACAAGTATGGTGGGGGTTAACAATGGTTAAAAAAAACAAGTGTTAAGCTAAAGTTTGAAAGTTTCCTTGGTAATTTAGAGAGTTGTCTTAAATCGAGGTGGATCATTGAAACATAAGTGTAGAGTAAAGGTTACTTGTAATTTAAATAAATTTTAAGGGGCCTAAGAGTAAAATTGGATGGATAGGATAGCTTTAGGAACAACCTAGTGGCAAAGTACGTAGTAGAATATGCATGTTTAGCAAGGGTACTAGAATAACTAGGGTAAGGTATGTAAGGTCAAGAATAAGTATTTCAATTGAATTATTTAGGAAGGAACTTGAGAAAAATGTTAGAAATGTGGTTATGGTTTGTATATAAAGAGATTTAGCAATGGTAACTGGGTAGAACCACTGTCATCTCATAGTTGATGGGTGTACATGATTACGTAAATGTCTATACCTATAGATATGTATAGAAATAAAGTTGATGTGTCTATGATTACAGGTGAACAAGTGATTCGGATTGTTTCCATGCACAAGTTGTGATTATTTATTGCATTGCATATTCATACACATTGATATTATTGATATGAGATGATGGGTATATTGATGATGTTATTTATATCATGATATTTATGATAATATTGATGATATTAGATGTTATTTATACCATGATATTTATGATAATGTTGATGATATTTAAGAGATCAAAAAGAGAAATAGATGGCTCGCACATCTTACATTCATGTATTCTTTCATATGCCTTGATGTTCAATTATATTTATATGTTGATTTGGGTTTCTTGAGTGAACTGGCCTATTAGTAGTATTGATGGAGTATGGTAGCAAAATGTGAATAAAAAGTATGCCTTGGTTTAATCATAATTCATATTTTACCTAAGTGTATAGTCATAAAGGTAAGATATATCGTGATATCCCTTCTTGCAAGATTGTTGATGATGTAAGGGTCCAAGCTGTTAAAAATCTTGTTCCTCATTGTATTAGTTGGATACTGGGGGAGATCAGGTCAATCGAAGAATGCCCTAAAGTCTAAGATAGTATGGTTTGGAAGAATATCCAAGGTGAGTTAAAGTGTATTATCAAAGGATAAGAAACATACAAAAATGTTAAATCATAGGTAGGTCAAAGAGATGCTAAGAGTGTGGTGATACTAATTTTAGAATTTGGGACATAGAAGTTAGAACTTTACTTAAAGCTATGATTTATTCCTATTTGCTATTAATGTTATTTATTTCTAACCTTGATCGGTTGATCATGCCTACTAGCATGTATGGTTCTACTAATGTGATACTTACTATATCTCCAATTAGGGATATAACAATAGTGTAGTTTAGGTAGAGTTTCTATAGCAGCAGCGGTGATCACCTAACCATAAATCCTATTCTCTAGAGCTTACATGGATACTAAGACTTGGAGTCCCCTATTTCTTGTCTAGTGCTTTTTTACTAGTTTATGCTAGTTTCTCGGGATTCGTTATTAATTATTTTCTACATTACTTATATGCATCAAATATATTACACTATAATTATATATATGATCCTATGCAGGTAGAACATGATTGATTAAATTTTTCCTATTTGGTGGTTAGAATTATTGGGCTTCAATCTTTCATTTGCCTAAGAGAATTCTGAAGTTGATTGATCAAGTATATAGGACTCATCTCTAAATTGGTTCTCTTGTTAGCTTAAGGAAATATTTAATGTCTTAGGTATAAAATGGCTTAATGAATATTATATGAAAGGTCTAGCTGTTGAAGATTTTCCTATTCCAACAAATGCAATTTGGGGTTTCAGGAAGATATTAGAAGAAAGGAAGTCATGGAATCTAGGAGCTTCCAGGGTGACCTACCAACTATATTAACACTGATGGTAACAAATGGGAAGTTTTCTATTTAGAAGATGTACTTAAGCTTGCTTCCTAACTATCAGAAAGTGATGTGGAAGACCAATGCACTACCACCAGCTGTTCATCCTAGACAGAAATTCACATTATATTTAACAGCCTAAAAGAGAATTCCACTATTGATAGAATGCATAAATTTTGGTATACATGTTCCTTTGGAATCCAACTTTTGTAGAACTGGCTTGGAATCCCTATATCCTTTATTATTTAAGTGTCCTATAATTAAGCAATTATGGTTGAGAATAATATCTTGGTTGGTATTCCCAATACCAATTGGTTGTTGGCATGAAGAGTTGCCTTGAGTAAATAGTATGGCAAAACACAAGTCCGGTCTGGGAGCTAATACAAAATGCACTTTTGCTATGGTGGTTGCTACCATTTCGAGTGTGAAGAACATGCTTAGATTCGAGGAGTGCACTTTGCAACAGGAAAAGATATGGAGGGAAATTGCAATTAATATACAAATCAGGGGTCAAGCTTGGCCTAAATGGAAAAATGCACATAGTAAACTTTGTTGAAACCCATGACATGGGGTATGCGTCCAACACGATGATGAAGTAACGAAATGGCTTTCCTGTACTTGTTTCTTCTCTTAGTTTGTAGTTTTTTATGTAGCTTGCGTTTAAACTAGATGTAGTAGAACAGGTATATAGAACTCTAAAATGTAGGGTCTACATCTATTTAACTATGTAATTAATTTTTTTTCATACAAATGAAAATCTACTAGTTTACCAAAATAAAGAATTATACATATGATTTAACTGAACTAGTTCATTAAAAATCAATTATTTTAACTTCCACATAAAAGAATGGTTGGGTAGTAAGGGTTATCCAATCAAGGATTGGGTTAGGTAATTGCTCGGATGATCCGTGACTTTGGTCGTGACAATAGTATTTTACAACACTGAGTGGCTACAAATCCCCGTGGAACCTGGGTTGGTCATACTCCCTCTAGCTAATAATCCTTACTCTAAAACTAAAATTCTATCTTAGAAGATACCCACCCCACTTGTCCCCTAGCATGTGTTGCAACTCATGCTCTACTTTTATTGCAAACTAGATCCCTATCTGAGGCTTTAGCAATGAGTACACCTGCACCATCCTCAGTAGCAGTTGATCTTGTCTTCACCATATGTTGAGAATGAAATACAAATTTTAAAATTAAAGAATTGAAAAAATCCACATAAGAAGGAAACAGTAAGTAGAATCTTTCGAATGAATGTCCCATAGACTCCGAAGGATAGATATAGACGTCATTGTACCGATCCAAGAGACTCTGCTAACACTTTCTCTTTCTCTCATGAGATAGGTAAACCTAGAACTCTGATAAAAAAATTTCATGACCTAAAATCATTCCTAGTGACAGAGATTGCATCTACCCTGACCCAATCTTAGTAGGTAATACTGACTCAAAAAGTCAAAATATATCATTTAAAAGCAATATTATATGATTCATGCAAATATCTAATAATTATAATAATAATAATAATAATAATATCTAAAAAACACCCTTAAAAGGTACTGAAGAACAAAACCAACATCTCAAGATTCCAAAACCACAAGTACAAGAGCAAGTCTAATACAAGATATCCAGTTGTAGTTCAAACTATCCAAAGACACCAAATAGACTAGAATAAAACAGATGAAACTGGGAGAGACTCCAATCCAACTACCTCAACACATCCTCAAAATGTACGATCACAATCTATTAGGACCACTCACACCAGGATCTGCATTAGAAGGATGCAGAAAAGTATGACTGATTACAATCACTAGTACTTAGAAGGCATTATAGGTTAGTTGAGCTTAAGAAGATAATAGATCGAAAAAAGAATACCAAACTAAACATGAATAATAAAATGTTTCCAATATTTTTGAATCAATAAGTATCACATTTATATAAATTGTAACAATAGTCTGAATAATGATGCAACACAATGATTTGGGATTATATGCAAAGACTAATGCACACCTGTATACACTCCTTCAAGAGGTTTATTGTGAGGTGAGAAAAGTAGGAGACTTACGAGGACCATATACGATCACTCAAAATCACTAAATAGTATCATACATCACCATCCAGCAAAAACACATTGCATAACTCAAAACACCATACCTCACCATCCGACAAATGTACATAGAAGATGGTTCATTTTCTTCCAAACATTAGTTTTCTCGCAATAGTACACTTCCATGATCTATAAAATTAATTGATATTCATGCTCAGTTATGATCATATGAAATTAGACATATATTCAAATCTCACAATATTAATCAACTCATAAACACAAGCTACAAGCCTCAGTATCGAGCCAAAAGTGTCAGCTTCACATCTCGATAATAATCTATCTCATTTTCCACTATATGTCACTAAATTCTACAAACACATAAAATGTTTTACATGATAAGTCTCCAAAAAAGTAAAGTTTTGAAGAAAATAAGCCATAGCCTATCACAAAGTTGAATCACAAGTCATCAATGATCACAAACTAGCCTTCTCTTTCTGAATGTCTTTGAATCGCTCCTTATACATTAAAAATAAGATCTACGTATTTATATGAGTCCAACATACCCATATTTTTATACTTCTCTTTTGAATCCAAAATGTCAACCCAAAACCCACAAGGGCAAAACTAGAATTTTATTTACAAGCAATTTACCCATAACTTAAGGAGTTCAAATCTGAAATATCATCAAAATGAAGTTAAAATTATTCTTGAAATCATCAAAATATCATTTCTAAAGTTTACTAGGACCACATATCAGATGATGAATAGATAATCTAGCGTGGATAGAAGTAGCTCAATTAAACATAGGTAAAATCATTTCTTAGCAGTACGTGAGAGGCTACTTATAAGAATAAGATTTTTGCACTTGAACATTCCTATTAGAAACTGATGAATGCTTTATGTGTGATGCAAATACCGCAGAATCTTTCCTGGATTTATTTATTAATTATTCTTGAACAAAAAACTGGAGAACTGACTTATCAACTTAGGCGGGGATGCCTCTTTAAGCTAGTGTAATGAAAAGTACTGGAGAATATTATATGAAAGAGCTTAAAGTAGTTAAAAACGACGTTGGTGGAGTTACTTATGGAGTAACAGTTTACTATTTTTAGAAAGCAAGCAACAGGTATGCTTTCAGGCTCCTAAATATACAAACTGATGAAATTTTTGTGCAGACTAAGAAGGACATAATAGAAAGACTAGATTTACTAAAAACTAATAGGAGAGCTCATAGTTGTAGAAGCTTGTTCAATAAGTAATTTTGTAACTAGATTTTTTTGTAGAGGCTTAATTTTTTTTTTCAGTATACCCTTCACAAAAGGTGGTTGTGATATTAGGTGCTCTATAAGTGTATTTGTTGCTCTTTTATTTTGGTTAATAGTAATATTCAAATTAGTTACGAAAAATGGGAAAACCCTAAATTTTCAAGTTGAAAAATCAATATTTGGTGGTAAAATGATGAAATAATAAATGAGAAATAGACAATAATTGTGTACAAAACTTAACCAATGAATAAATATCAAAAATCTCCTTTAATTATCCCTAAAATGAATATCAGAACTTCAAATATCGAATTAAGGGGTTTTGGACCAAAAAGGGAAATTTAAAGATTCTCCAATAATCTCTTATTTATGAAGGGGTTAACCTCTATCGTGATTAGAAATTACTCAGACTAGGACCCAACACATTCTCCACAGTTCAGTCACCATCGTGAAGAACATTTAAAACTTGGTCAAACCTGAATCATCTACTTCTTTGCAAACACAAGCAAGGTATTGCATTAGCGGTGAATTTGTTCACATATCCTTTATGAATACAAAGGAAGTCATGAATGTGATAGACAATGTGGAACGGTACAAACAAAAAACTAACAATAACAATCGAAAACTTAAAATTACACAAATAGACCCTTAAAAATCTATTAGAACTCCATGAACACAGACCAAACAAACTGCTAGACTAAAATCAACATTTTGAACTTAACAGAACAATCTAAAATGCCAATAGGGGTCGTTATTAACAGAGGTTGACCAAAGTACACACAAGGCCATAAACTTCCACCTTTCCAAATAACTACTTAAAATTCATTTGAATTTCTCAGAACCCAAATAAACAATGCTACTAGATAGAAAATGACATTTACGAGCTAACAAAATAGGCAAAATTTTCATACAATGTCTAAATCATAAAATGTTTACAAAAGGCAACCCTAACAACTTCCCAACCTTCTAAAAGAGCACACCTTAAACTCAATCAACCAACTAAAGAACCATGCCACTCACTTTCACAAACCCCAAATTCCATAATTAATTATGGGGAGGTGTAAAATTATCAACATACACAAAAATCTAAAATTCACTATTCGAATTGTTATATCTTCCACCACTAAAACACATGGTAATCCTATAATGTAAAAGTAAGGAAGGTTCCTAAATCAAAGGATATCTATGTTTTTTTTCATATCATATGAAGCCTTCTCAACCATATGACTCTATTAATAAACTTTCATTATCTTAATACTCTTAGAGTTCAACTTCTGAGTATACCATCCAAAATAGCTATATGTTTCTATTCCAATGTTAGTTGTTGATCCAAATCAACCAAATCACATAAGAACAATTGGAATGGTATTCTTAAATATTTAGACATAAAAAACTTAAAACACATTTGAAACACTCAAAGGAAAAGCCATCTTATAGGCCCCTCCCCAATTCAAAGGATCTCAAATGGCCAATAAACCTTAGGTTAAGCTTAAGCTTATTCCAAAACCTTATCAAAACCCTCATGGGATATAATTTCAATGAAACATACTTACCAACCACAAAAACCAAGTCACTAACACTCTATTTCGCATAACTATTCAATCAACCCTAAGCTACCATGAGCCATACTATAATGACTCTCCAAGTCATTTTCTCAATTTGAATGCATTTCTGGAATTTTGAGCCTTCCCATAGTGGATATAGTTTCTTTATGAATTTTCATAACAGATGGTTTAGTGATCAAATAATTCATTTAGATTTTGGGCTCATTTTCGTATTTTGAAGCTTTTGTTGGTTTGGATTTGGTCTTGGACCTAAAATCCTATTAAAAAACCTCAGATGAGAATTTTAAAAATTCCATCAGCTCTAGAAAATTGATTTCATCTATAGGGACCATTGGTTAACTGCCCGAGGCTTCCAAACTTATTATGGGCTATTGGATGGATTATGTAAAAAATGTTACTATAGGTATGGGCTCCACACTTTGTCAAAATGATCCTGGATGAAAGTTTTAATGGTTTCATTGAGTTTAAAATATTGAATTTGGTATGGTACCATAGTTTATTTGCATGCATGGGGTTTTGAACGAATCCCGATCACCCGATTGAAGTCCATTTGGAAATTTGATGCATGGCACCTTATAGTTCCTCTAAGTATATATTAGGTAACTTTTACACTCAACACTCTGTCAGCAATGTGTCGCTTTAGTGGCCCTATTTCTTTGGTTGTGGCGGACTTTAGCACCCAATAGATGTTAAAGAGAAGCCCTCTTTATCACTATTGAGGCTTGTTCAGCGGCACCTGCCTTTGCTGTTAGATCTCATAAGAAATTGTGTTGCAACTTAGTAGTAGGTGCTTTAGTGCCCAAGTGTCCACTTTACAACACCTGTATCCCTTTTATTCTCATTTCTCCACCCGATATTCTACCATTTCTTCCACAATTTTAACACCAAATTGAGTGTTTAAAGAGAATAAAAAGTGGTCAATCATCATCATAATTTGAGGTAATCTAACCTAAATCTTCTTGGTCATTTACCCTTGGTTTTTTCTTCAATTTTCATTCTAATTCTAGGTAAAATCCATAGAAATTAGGTCTTAAGTTCCTAAATTTGAGGGTTGATTTGTGACTCAAATTGTGCTTTATTTATGCCCAACTCTTGAACACACATTCATTATTCTTCGATGAATCACATGATGAGTTTGATTTTTGATTTCATTTGCGAGCCCCACGGGCCTATTATTTAAACAAAATTCAATCCAACTCTTATTATAGAAAAATTGGTCTTATTTTACTCCTAATGATATATAGATTACTATTTTGATAGTGTTCCTGAATCTTAGGATCATGGAGTAAAGGTGGATAATTTATGGATGATGGAAGGGTTTGTGACATGGCATTGAGGTAGGCTTTTGTCTGCTCTTCTCTTGATATGTTGTTTTATATATGATGTATTCTAGATAGGGATCTTAGGATATGATTGTTAGTAGAACACTATGACTTAGTCTAATTTATGAGTTTGTGGGTTAGAAAAATATTTGACCCATAAGTTGAAATACTTATTATAATTCTATGATCCTATTACTTTCTTTATAGATAGAGCTAATTCATAGTATTATTATCATATTATTCCTGATATGGGATAGGATTTAGGTAGTAGAAGCATGATTAGTATTATTAGTCTTATTTGGACTGTTTAGGGTATCTTGGAACTGTAGTCTAGGTGAAATTGTCTTAGTTGCTCATATTTTGGTGGAATTGGCCTAATTGTTCTCATTTGAAAGGGAATTGACTTAGTAGCTTGTGTTCTAGTTGGAATTTATATCTTAGTACTAATTATGGCTTATTTAACATCTATAAGATAATTTTGATACCTTAGCCTAGCTTGAGCTAGAAGCTTCTTTAAAATGGATTTTGGGGATCAAAATTGGGCCCTTTTTGCCTACCTTAGGCCAATACTTTTGTTAGCTTTGTAGAGTTATATCTTTATGGCATCCTGTAAGATATAATTGAGACTAATAAACCTCTAGTATAGAGTTGCTACGTGAATCAATGGATTATAATGGTTTTCTATGGATTATAATATTATGGGTATGGCAGTTATAGTATTGGGCCTAAGGCCGTGATTATGTTATGGTTATTCTAGATATAATATTCATACTAAGGTCATGATTATGATGCTAAGGTTATGTTAGATATATCTATCAGCTTTATGAAAGGTTGCATGGGTATAGGTGATGAGTATGGCTTCTGGTGTATAATATTTTATGCTTGTATCTATTAGACTTATGGGTGTTGCATAGATATGGGCTCTTATTATTATTTGCTTATTGTTGATTGAACCTTTTGGGCATATGACGATGGAGGTTTATAAAGGCTCAGTTAGCTATTAATTGTTCGAACTAGACGATTACTCTATATTGTTATTGTTATTATTATGGTTAGTATGTGATAGGTTGATTATTGGACTAGTGTTGAGATTTGAGATATGATTCTGATTTCTTCATCTTATAGTTATATTATTTTACATGATTATCCCATAGTTAGGCACTATGTCTTTATACCCTAATATTCTGATTTTTTATTTTTGGTAGCTTTATTATGGTAATTATCTCATGTTTAAATGTATGGACTAGAGACCCTAATTATTTTAGCACTAGTTCCTACAATGATTGGGAGGCTTAGAGATGCTAGTATGATGACTTAGTTATACCTTAAGTTAACCTTATATATATATATGTGTGTGTGTATGTGTGTGTAGATATGGTATTGCCATATATCCATTTCTTTTTTCATTTAATCATGTTCCATATCTATTTCTTTTCCTTGTATACTATTAAATATCCTTCTTTCGCTCTTTATTCATATATGGACCAGTGATATACGATATAGTGTTGAGGTTCCACATTATAGCTAGGATGTTATAGTTTGTCCTTATTGTATCCTTATTTTTATTCTATTAGTTCTTGGACAATTAGGTGTAGTTTTTATTTCTACCTGCATAATACTTATATTTGTATTATCTTTGAGGCTCAGTCGATAGATGCCTACTAAGTAACACATGTTATTCCTCATCCTACACTTTTGCAGCCTGTAGATCATATTATGGGTTCTCACCATTGTTTTATGTGTCGTGTGGAGCAGCTATGATTCAGAGGCATAGGGTGAGCTCCTAGCCTTTGGAGTATTTTTATTCTCCCTCTTATGTACTAAACTAGTCTCTATGTTGTATAAAAAGATGAGTTGTATCAGTATATTCATTTTGTACTTAACTTTTCCCTGTTATATTACTTGTAAAGCTCCTGTATTAATTATACCAAGTTTTGGGACTATCTTATATGATTAATTATTTTATTTCATTTACTCCATATTCTTCCTCCATTTCTCTTGGTAGTTTATTCCTAGTAGTTTCAGACTACGGGATGGGTTACCAACTGGTAGGTTATAGTAGGCACCATTATTACTTAAGAAATTGCATCGTAAAAAATTAGTAGCAGAGCTTACTTTTACTGGTTTATTGGTACAAGAGCTAAGTGTCTAGTAGTGTCCTGCAGATTAGTGCGGAGATGTTCGTAACCTATCTATAGGAGGCTATGGTGTATTCTTAGGAAATTCTAATCTTAACTCCTTGTGGTGTATCCGTATTTCTGTGAACAAAAAGTACATTCCTTGACTCTATTTTGTCCAAGATGGACGATCCAAGGTTGTCAATAGATGTGAATGGGACTTCAGCATGAGTTTCTAGAGCTTTATTGTAGCGTTGAACTAGGAAGTTAGGGATGGATATCAAAGATCTTCATCTTCAGTTAGAGGATTTGGGGCTAACTCAGGCTCTTATAGAGATTGCTATTACTTTAGCCTTTTAAAATTTAGTATTCGGGATTTTGAGCTTCTTTATTGATACTACATAGCTAGGGATTATATCAAGTTTATTGAATAGTTCTCAGGATAGAGTTAAGTATATTAGTATTCAATAAGGTTCCTTTTAGGTTTTAAAGTATGAGACTGGGTTTCTTGAGTGGGACAGGCATATTCCTATGATATATCCTTCAGAGCATGGCATGGTGCATAGCCTTATTGGAGCATGTGATACCTACTAGGTTTTCTTTCTCTTAGGTTATTAATCATACAAAGGCTACTGAGAGAGCATGTGATACCTACTAGGTTTTCTTTCTCTTAGGTTATTAATCATACAAAGGCTACTGAGAGAGCATCTATTGAGACTTATAGAGATGGTGGTAAGAGGTCATGTCATTCGTATAGTGCTATTGGTATTTCATTTAGGAATGAGGATCTTCCCGGTGGAGGTCAGCTTCACTTCCAGCCTATTGGTTCTACGTAAGTAGTATTTTAGACTCTAGGGAGCTCTCACATTTTTCATTGTAATAACATTGGCAAAGTTCTTATTGGACCTTGTAGAGTTTTTTGTATGGTTCTTTAGGTCATAGTGTTCATTTTAGATTAGTATGTGTAGTATCTCAGAGTATTCTGAAAGCTTATTTTGGTTATGTTGAGATGGGACTTTGGTTTAAATAGTGCTCCAAATATAATTTATTTGTTTAGACTAAGTTAGTATATGTTCCCCACCAACCTAGAGTTCCTAAGGTATGTTATGATTATGGGAGAATGGTAATTTTACTAGGGAGTTCCTTCTTTGTCATTTGGCCAGCCTCTTGGGGTCAACTAATGTTTCTCTCAAGGTTAGAGCTTTACGAGTTTGTCATGACTGCAGAGATATCGGTCATCGGTATAGAGAGTGTCCCCAATGTGGGATCCTTCATCATTTAGATCACTTAGACCAATCTTATAGTTTTGTGGCCCCATCAATTAGAGATAGTGCACTTAGTGCCTCAGTTAATGATTTACTTGGTCAGTTCAAGTTTGGACCCACTTAGATTGGTTCTCCCTCATACCCGTCAAGCATGTGACTCTAGATTTCACTGTGATAGGTACGCTATTATTTTCTTCCTTTACCTTTTTATTTATGTGTATTGGGGATCTCGTACCCATAGATGATTGTATGCTTTGGTAAATGTATATCAATTATTGTGTGCCTTGATATAGAGTTCATGATTATATTTCTTCCTCATAGATTATTTCATTTAGTAGTGGATAGAGTTGATTAGTATTGATATTTTTCTCTTATAAATGTAGAATTTGGATTCGAGTCCCATTTACCCTGGCATGTTAACCTTCTTATGGCCGTATAATGGTACTTGCTTTTAATTTCATCTTGGTACCACCAATTCCTTATATTGATATTATGTCTTTATTGTTGTTATTTTCGTTGTTTGATGTTGATCAATGCTCGCCTGGTAGATGGCTAGACTATTAGTATCTAGTTAGAATTCCCTTCCTCATAGCTATTATTCATTGTCTTGGGTAGCTAGATTAGTTAGATGATTTCTCTCTTGTAGCGGGGTAAGGTTGGTCATTTTTCTCTTTTAGATTAGTTGTGAAGTCAATTATGGTAGTGAAGGTAAATTGACCTTCTAAGGTTTTGTCATGGTACTAGAGATGGCAATTAGATATGTTGTATGTTTATGGGTTTAATTTTTGGACTTGCCTTCTAGCTTGTTGAGATTGTATCTTTGGCTATCCCTTTCTGAGTAAACTATTTCTAAGGTTGACCTGCTTGGGGTCCTTTCTTCCAATTTGACTAGTTCATTTCTCGATAGTGGTTTTGATGTTGATGTCCAGAAGTCTTGAATTTAACTTTTAGGATTGTTGAATTCATCTCCTAGTGATAGTTTGCTCTTGGTATTGGTGTCTAGTTGGATATTATATTCTTTCTCTAATATGGTTGTTGTCTAAGTGGATTTAGTGAGCTGGGGATAGTTGCCTATTGAGTACCACGTGTTGATACTCATACTATACTTCTACAACTTGCAGATAATTGTACGGGTTCTCGCTGTTGTTGTGTGCATTATACGGAGCATCTATGGTTTGGAGGCATAGGTGAGCTCCTAGTATTCGGAGTATTGTTATTCTCCCTCTTATATACTAGACTAGTCTTTATGTTGTGTTTAGAGATGAGTTATATTGATGTATTCATTTTGTACTTAATTTTTGTCATCTTATTACATTAGAAGATCTTGTATTAGTTCCACCGGGTATTGGGACTATTTTATATATCTTAGTCTTTAATTTAATTTATTCTGCATTCTTTCTCCATTCCACTTGGTAGTCCATTACTAGTAGTTTTTGACTATGGTTTGGCTTGCCTACTGGTGGGTTATCATAGGTCCAATCGTGATATGAGAAATTTGGTCGTGAGACATACCACATGGTATAACCTAAAAAATGTCATACTACTCAATCAAATATCTACACTTCCTATTATATAGAGCCTAAAACGGTACCATCTGAATGTTGGAATGTAAGTGTTGTTGTAGGCAACTACAACCAAATACAGAAACTAGTCCGGATAACCATCCAAAATTTATCAAACAAGTACAAAGCATATCCTTCAAACATAAATAGTCTTCTTTGACTGACCATCTATCTAAAGGTGAAAAGCCTTACATATCACTAACTGAGTGCCCAACTACCACTACATAGAACTCCAAAATTGTAAAGTGAACTGAGTACCTCTATCTTAAATGATAGAAATAGAAATACCATCCATATAAACAAACTGTCTCTTGAATTTAGATTTTAGACAACTTCTTTTTGCTGTAGTTCACCTTTACTAGAATGAAATGTGCCAATTTGGTAAAACTAGCTAAAATCACCCAAATAGAGTAAAACTTTCCCAAAGTTTGAGGCAAACCAACCATGAAGTTGATATTAATGCGCTCTGCGCTCCCACTTCCACTCTAGTAAAGGCATCCCCTGAGTCAATCTACTTGGTTTATTGTGCTCATACTTTACTTACTAAGATTAAAACCCTTATCCTCAAAATCCATAATATCCTTTGTCATCCTAACACCACTAGTAATGGTACCTCATGTCATTATTCATCTTAGCTACACTCAAGTAAAGTCAATACCTCAAATTGGTGAGCGTTCTTCATGATACATTTAGTCATGTCACCCAATTCAGGAACACAAACCTGACCCTTGATCCTTAAAGAACCCTCTAGATCAAGAGTCGCTTTCTTAGCTTCACTTCAAAATACTTTATCTCAAATGATGCAAACATCCCACCCTCAATATATCTTTTCTTTATCTATTTTAACAACTATGACCATGCCTTGACACAAGCAAGGACTCTATTCGGCTCGGAAATATCAAGATTTATGGAACTATTGGCCAATTACTGAACATCCATTGACAAATATCTCTTCTCAACCACCAACAAAGGAAGACTACGGTTGTTGACCACCTTCCTACTCAAGGCATCTTCTACTACATTTGCCTTGCCTGGATGACAGGTAATAGTCAAGTCATAGCCTTTTAACCACTCCAACCACCTACGCGGTCTCAAATTCAAATTATTCTATATAAAATATACTAAAGGCTACGATGATCAGTGAACACGTCATAATGAAATTCGTTCAAATAATTCCACCACAACTTTTAAACAAATACTACTTCTATCAAGTCTAAGCCAAAGATAAACAATTTGCCTCATGGATCATTAACTTACTCAAAGAATATACTATCATCTTACACCTTTGAATCAACACACAACTAAGACTAACTCCTGAAGAATAACAACACACTGTAAAAGCTTCAACTTCCACAAGCATGACTAAGATAGGTGCTAAGGTCAACAAAGTCTTAACATTTTGAAAAGCTCTCCTGACACTCATCAAAACATTGAAAAGAAACATTTTAATGAGTCAATCTCGTCAAAGGTGTGATAATAGTATTGAAGCCTTATGAGGACCATATATAATAATTCGTTACCCCAATAAAACTACAGATTTCATGGATGAAATTGTCCTGGACCAATCTCGATCTTCCTCAACCTTGGCCAGATGTATGATAATGTTATCACTAATTATTACATGTCTCAATAAGGACACAAAACTTCACCAAAGCTCACATATTGAGAACTTAGTAAAAAAACTTCTCATCCCTAAACCTCTGAAGTATAATCTACAAATATTTTATATGATTCACTTAGCTCTTCGAATCCACCAAGATGTCATTGACGAAGAAAATAACAAAAAGTAAATATAATGTTGAAACACTGCATTCAGCAATCCATAAATATTCTTGGTTCATTATTCAACCCAATGACATCACCAAGAACTCATAATGACCATATCGGGTCCTAAAAGCCATCAAAGAAACACCTAAAGCTCAAATCTGTAATTGATGACACCATAAAGTCTATCTTTAAAAATTCCAAAGCACCCGAAATCTAATAAAAAAACATCAATATGTAGGAGACAAAACTTATTTCTTAAAGGTGACCTTATTCAATTAGTGATAGACGCTACACAAATATATAGACCCATTTTTCTACTTCACAAACAACAACGGAGCACCCTAAGTTGAAAATATAGGCCTAATAAATCCCTTAATCAGTCTTGTAAGTGCTCCTTCAGTTCTTTCAAATCTATTGGTTCTATCCTTTAAGGAGGAACAGAGATGGGCTTAGTGTCCAAATCTAAGTAAATAGAGAAAACAATATCTCTATTCAAAGGAACACCTGATAAATCACCAAGAAAAACATCTATAAACTCCCTAACCACCCTAATTGAATCTTATAGAGGTGTTCCAGCGCTAGTGTCAAGATTTTAATCCAAATATGAAATACTTCTTTCTCCATCATCCATTGAGCCTGAAGAAAAGATATAACTCCCTTAAGATAAAAACCAAGCATGCCCTTCAACACCTACCTTAAGACACCCAATATAACTATGGTAGCTATCATGGCATGACATTCCAAAACAATATGATATGGAGAGAGCCAATTTATACTTAGAAACAAATTAAAATCCACCATAATTAGAATAATCAAATCAACCAAGGTATCATAACCTAACCAAATAACTACACAAGACAGATACTCTAGATCCACTATTAAACAATCACCTACTATGGTTAAAACACGAATAGACATGGTATGACACTCATACATTACATAAATACTTGAAATAAAATACATAGACACATATGAGAAAGTAAAGTCATGATCAAATAATGCTGAAACAGGCTAATAAAAAACTGAGATGATATATATAATAACTATATCAATGGTTGTTACCTTGGGTCTATCCGAGAATTCATAAAATTAACCATTTCTACCTCAAGATTAATTAACCCTATGAATACAACAATTAGCCACCTGGGATCTACCCTTATCAATCTAAGATCCACCTCTTCTAGTCTCCACACCTTCTCTAGCTTATGGTGTCAGTGCCCTGTATATCAATATCTGAGATGCCTAAGTCAATTCCTCAAAATATGACCCAATTAACTAAAATTAAAACATACTCTACCCTGGATGGGATGCAGAGTCTACTTAGATGGAATAGAGTAACTACAATGACCTAAAAACTTAGAATGAGAACCTCCATAAATTTGACCCAAACTTCGACCAATGAACCTAAAATAATAACCATCCATACTCTACAATGCTTCTAAAATTGGCATACTATGCTAATAATGATGGCCTCCTACCCGAGAAGACTCTCCTAAAATAATGAACCACTAATATCACCCTATCTGCAAACCCCCTTATTGCTACATACATAGGCATGATGACATATACCCTCAATACTCTTAGAATAGTCCACTATTTTCTAAAAATAATCTCCAATAGTTGTTATATATATTGTAGACAACTGAAGAGAGGTAATCAATCCCTTCACTAACTTTCGAACCAACTCTTCCTTTATCAAAATACTTATCAAGGAATGCCTAGATAGAGCATGAAACATGGACTCACACTTAATGATTGTCATGGTGCCCCACTCTAAACCATGAAACACATCTCTTATCCTTTCCCTCAAACTAAAAGACACATTTCTCAAGAAAAGCCTATAAATCTAGATCCATGTAATTGGAGGCCAACTCTCTTCATTACATCTTTGATAAGATCTCCAGCATTTCTTTATTTCCCTAATATTTTGAAAAATATTTTAATATATGCCATGAGATTTAATAAACAAAAATTATACACACTCTCTTAAAAATTGATCCAAAAATCATATGCATCCTCTTCAGGTGCACTAGTAAAACTGGGAGAACCCAATCTCACAAATCTGTCAAATATCTTCTGCTCCATAATTATCATTACTAGCCGAGCTGAAACCAGTGGAGCAATAAGTTTGAATGGAAAAGAATTATTACAGTGAGCTAGAGAAGTAATATATTATTCCCTAATAGTTTGTAAAATTGAATCGGTACCTGCTCTGGAAGTTAAACACCATCTCTAGTCTAAGATCTTTGAGGAGCAACTAGTAGAGCTTTTGCTTAAACCATACCATCCAAGAAGATCAAAATATAAACCATAGTATCTTAAAACACTCATCTAGCTAAAATATCAGTGGAACCTAAGTTGGTCCCACTCTCTTTGAGTGATTAGCCTCACCCTAAAACTCATTATTTGTCCTAAGAGATGTTACCTTAGTACGTACCCTAGATAGTTGTAGCTCGTGCCCCATATCATCTACAACATTGACCCCTAATTGGGGACCTAGTAGCAGGTGAAGGCGCACCATCTTCAGTAGCAATTCATCTAATCCTCACTATAAATTAGAAAAATGAAATACAATGTTTAAAATTTAAAAAAAAAAAAGATAAAATACATACAACAAGAAATAAGTGAGTAGAATATTCCCTACTAATGTCTCATATCCTCCTAAATATAGATACATACATCATTGTACCAATCTCAGAGACTGTACTAGACACGTACTTTTGTACTGATGAGATTGGTGAACCAGCGCTCTAATACTAACTTATCATGACCCAATATCCCAAAAGTTGTGATGGCACCTACCCCAACCCAACCTTGGTAGGTAAACCTCAATCAATAACTCAAATTATTTAATATAGTGAAAATATTTGAAATCTATACAAATATCTAATATTAATAATAATATCTCAAAAACAACCTTAAAGGGGACTAAATGAGAAAACCAACATCCCAAGACTGACAAATCACAAGTATAAGAGCAACTCTAATAATTGATATCCAACCATAGTATAAACTAAAGGATACTAAATACACAAGAATAAAATAGATTACACTAGGAAAGACTATGAACTTGGAAGCTTAGAATAGCCTTAAAATACATGATAACAATCTGTGGGGACTAATAATACCATGATCTAAATTAAAAAGATGTAAAAAAATTAGGAGTGGGACCAATCACTAGTGCTTATTAGATATCATAGGTAAATAAGAGGTTAAGCATATACTATATGAAATAAAAGATTCTAAAATAATCCTGCATATTGAAAAGTCCCACCAGTTCAATATCAATAAATATCATTATTTTCCTTAATCACAATAATAATTGAAATAATAATATAATTCAATAAAGTGGGATAATGTGTAAAGACTAATGTACTCTTGAATATATCCCTTCTATTAGTTTATTATGAGGAGTGACCTCTAGGAGACTCACAAGATCCATATATAATCACCTAAAATTACTTAATAGTATCGTACCTCATCATTCTATAACTATATTACGTCATTCAAATAATGCTAACCTCACCATACTACAAATGCATTGAACCACTCAATGGAAGATGGTTTATTTTCTTTCTAAAATTAGGTTTCTCTTAATTGTACTATAATGCCTTGTTTTTCTGAACCAAAATGCTACAGGTGCTTATGACCCCGAGGGACCACAAGCTAACCCATGACTGATATTTGTACCTGTATACTACAATTCATGACATAATAATATGGAAAACATGCACAATAGGCCATAAGGTTCAACTGAAATAACATAACATCCATATGGGTGAAAAATACCCAAAATAACTTAAAACTGAATCTGAAAGCTAAATCCGAGCATAAATCTGAAAGCCTCTAAGTACTGTCTGAAATAAGGAGTTGAAGGAAACTAAATCAATAAAACTAAACTGAAGAAATAAATGAATAAATCAAATAATGTCATCCTCGAATGAAGAGGACTCACTGCAACTCTGTATGTTGAATGGGATTGCTACTGCTGGTCTGGGACTCATGCCTCTGAACCTATGGTGTAACATGAAAAGAAAGCACCATTGTGCAAATGCGTCAGTACAACTGGAGTACTGAGTATACGAGTGAGGTAGGCTAATCCAAAGGGTTTACATGCATGAATAATACTACTGACTGACTAATATGAACGTAAGAGCACAAATATACATACATAGTAGCTAAGATCGTGAGTACGTAATGGCTAAATCTGTATGCTAATACATGGCTGGAACCGTAGTTATAATAACATGGATGACTGTATCTGACAGTCCTGAATTTGGTTGAACTCTCTGAGTTCTGTGCTATAACTGAATTTGACTGTATCAAATAGTCCTGGTATACTGATATACGAAGAATTGTCTGAGTTCTTTTATTGAGACTGATACTGAAACTATGGGAGGTAGTTGTTTAACCGACATGCCCCATGTATACCATTATGGCTAAGCTGGGGTCCAATCTCTACCCTGACTGGAGGGATGTCAATACCGTGCCACTGGTAAGGATAGTTGTAAGTGACCCTTATCTGGAAGGTACTCAAGGTGAGAATGGTAGGACCCTAAACTGATAGGTTAAGCCACCTCATCAACCCTAATCTGAAAGGTTAAGATGTCTCAACCTATGTTGGCTATGTAGTTCTGGAACACAAGGATGACTACTAAGAATCACACCCTAAATTGATAGGTGAGTTCCCATCCATGGGTTCACTCGGTGCTAACTTCTACTCCCATCCGAAGGGACTGAACATGATTCAAATAACTGTACATGGACTAAGTAACTGACATGCATTGACTGACGGAGTAGTACTATTATCTGAGAGTTAACTGAGAGCATGAGATTTCTAATATTTCCTGAGTCACATGACTAACTGATTTCAATTGATTATAGCTTGACTAAATTTATCGTGATAACATGACATGGCTCTAGGCACGTAGCTATATTTTTCAGGTACGAATACCCCAAGGACTCGATAGTAAGAATATGACACACATGACATTACTTGATCACAAGATGGGAGTCCACAATTCGCTATATCATAAGTAGGGGATAGTATACTTCATGTATTTAATCAACACCTCAAACATGGTAAGGAAAGCATGGATATAATTCGCACACAAAATTCATCTTTCCATTATTACACATGCTTCATGCCATCACCATAAGAATACATAAGTAGCATGGGCATTCATATTAAAGTGTATCGCTAACATGGACTTGTCATTTAGATGTCATGAAATCATGTAAATATGAACTTCTAACATCCTAGGCATTTTATCAAACACCTTACATGCATTCTTTAAGGCATAGGTGGATTTCATACTTGTATTAGTTCAACTCACCCAAAGTTTATGATTTTCAACCAACAATCACATATATTCCATGGAAACATCCTTAGATATCATCTTGAAACTTGAACAACAATCGTCAACATGTACATACTCGTATCACCATAAAAGGCTGACAACCTTCGTGATAGGGCATCACAAGTGTGGTAAGATACCATTAATGTTGTCACTTAGGAGTTGGTTTCTGCCTAAGGCTGATGACCTTTTTGATAGGGCGCCACAAGTGTGGTAAGCTACTACGAATGTCGTCACTTAGGAGCTGGTTTCTGCCTAAGGCTGACGACCTTTATGATAGGGCATCACAAGTGTGGTAATCTACCACAAATGTCATCACTTAGGATCTAGTTTCTGACTAAGGCTAATGACCTTCGTGATAGGGCGTCACAAATGTGGTAAGCTATCGCAAATGTCGTCACACTGTTTTCAGCCTGACATGCTGGAGTAAAATAGGAATAAATCTTTTCTCCGATATTGGATTTAGGATAAATTGGTATAGTTGGAAAGATAATTCAATTATCTATCTGTTGATAGGTCATGAGCTCAAAAATTCGAAGTATAATGAGATATATTATTGGTTGAAGTTGACTATACCAATATCCTTCTCAAGAATTCAATCGGTAAGGAATGTTTTGATTCGTCTGATAGCTGGGAGTTATTTGAAGCCTTAATATACATCTAACCTAATCATAAAACTATAAAAGAACCATGATGAACTATGCATGAGCTTGGTACATGGCTCTAATATTGGTTTGGATTTTTTGGGGTATTATAATATCTCCCCCTTGGAAACATTCGTCCTCGAATGATGACTCTTGAGAGGGGAGAAAAGATAAAACGACGCATACACTAATCATGCTCAAATGGAACATGATTTTAGGACTAAATTGAATTCTAAACTAAATATATCCTAACTGAACATACATATCTGACGCATGACTGATAACCTGAACTCATGAATGCATGATAAGCTATGCACTAATACTTGATACCAATTTTATACTGGAATTTTGAACATGTAACTAAATAAGCTTAAGGAAAATGGTTACCTCAAGCTAAATTCTAAATTAGCGGAGAAAAAATGAGGGTACTTGGTTCGCATGTCTGCTTCTGCTTCCCAAGTAGCTCCCTCCATGGACTGATTCTGCCAAAGAACCTTGACTAGAGGGACTTCTTTGTTCCTTAGCCTATGATTCTGATAGTCGAGAATTTTGACTGGAATCACTTCATAAGAGAGGCTATTTTAAATGTCAACTCTCTGAATATGGACTACAACTGTTGGGTCACCTATGCACTTCTTGAGCTAAGAGGCATGGAAGACTGGATGAACTGAGGCTAGCTCTGAAGGCAATTCGAGATCGTAGGCTACCTTTTCGAAATGACTGAGAATCCTGAAGGGACCGACATATCGGGGACTGAGCTTTCCCTTCTTATTGATTCTCTTCACTCCCTTCATAGGAGAGATCTTGAGATAGACATAATCATCGACCTCGAATTTGAGATCCTTTCTACGAATATCTGCATAATACTTTTGTCGGCTCTGAGCAGCCCGGAGTCTTTCTCTGATCAACTGAACTTTCTCTAAGGCATCGAATACTAAGTTAGGCCCTATGACTGTGGTCTCACTAACTTCAAACCAACCAATAAGAGACCTACATCTCCTACCATAGAGAGCTTCGAATGGATCCATCTAAATACTGGAGTGATAGTTGTTGCTGTATGCAAACTCAATCAAAGGAAAGTGGTCATCCTAGCTTCCCTTGAAATCAATTGTACACGTCCTTAGTATATCTTCTAGAGTCTAAATGGTCCTTTCTGCTTGACCATTTGTCTGAGGATGAAATGTTGTACTGAGATGAACTTGGATACCAAGATTCTTTTGGAATGCTTTCCAGAAGTGAGAGGTGAACTGGGTACCTCTGTTTGAGATAATAGATAGTGGAACACCGTGTAATCTGACCAACTCCCTGATATAGATTTTGGCATAATCCTCAGCTGAGTAAGAGGTACGAACTGGAAGGAAATTAGTTGACTTGGTCATTCTGTCTACAATGACCCAAACTGAATCATGCTGATGACGTGTTCTAGGCAAACCCGTCACAAAGTATATGTTCACTTCTTCCTACTTCTAAGTAGGAATAGTGAACTCCTGTATGGAACTACTAGGTTTCTAATGCTCTATCTTAATCTACTGATATGTAGAGCAGTTAGCCACAAACTCTGCAACGTCTCTCTTTATCCCACTCCACCAATAGATCTCCTGCAAGTCATGGTACATCTTAATGGCCCCTAGATCAATAGAGTATCGCACACCATGTGCTTTTGTAAGAATTCGCTGCCTCAAGTCATCTATACCCGGAACACACAGATGACCCTAACAACGAAGAACATCATCTCCCCCTTGAGAGAAAACCTCTACTTCCTGACTCTGAACTGACTCTTTTAGATTGACAAGGCTAGGATCCCTTTCTTTCTTCTCTTTCACCTCAGAAACTAGAGATGGCTTTGAACTACTCTGAACATATACACCACCCTCTGAAGAGTCAACTAAGAGAACGCCTAGTCTGGAAAGCTGATGAATCTCCTGAGCTAATTTCATCTTACTATCCTTCTATATGGGAAACACTACCCATGGACAGTCTATTGAGTGCGTCGGCCACTGTATTGGCCTTGCCAGGATGATAAAGGACACTCATGTCATAATCCTTCAAGAGCTCTAACCAACTTCTCTGACAAAGATTGAAAGCTTCTTAGGAAAATACATACTGAAGGCTCTTATGATCTATGAAGACATCTACATGAACACCGTATAGATAATGCCTCCAAATCTTTAAGGCAAAGACAACTACTGTTAACTCAAGTTCATAAGTAGGATAATTCTTCTCATGGGGCTTTAACTGTCTGGAGGCATAGGCTATGAATCTACCATGATATATGAGGAAACAACCTAAACCTACTCTGGATGCATCACAATATACTACGAAACCATTAGAACCATCGGGAAGTGCTAAAAATGTAGCTAAGGTGAGTCGGGTTTATAACTCCTGAATACTCTTCTCGCAAGGTTCTGACCACTGAAACTTGACCTTTTTTTATTCAATCTGGACATAGGAGATGCAATAGAAGAAAATCCCTCAATAAACCAACGGTAATAGCCAGCCAAACCGAAGAAACTTCTTATATCTGATGGAAAAACAGGGCGAGGCAAGTTTTTTACTGCTTCGGTTTTTTGAGGATCTACTCTAATGCCATCACCGGAGATAATGTGGCCAAGGAATGATACTGGTCTTAGCCAAAATTCACACTTACTGAACTTGGCGAACAACTGGTGATCCCTGAGAGTTTGAAGAATAATTATGAGATGGTCTGAATGATCACGCTCTGTGCGAGAATAGACTAGAATATTATTTATGAAGACTATGATGAATGTGTCTAAGTAATGCTTGAACACCCAGTTCAGTAAGTCCATGAAAGCTGCAGGGGCATTGTTAGGACGAAAGGACATGACTAGAAATTCAAAGTGACCATACCGAGTATGAAAATTTGTCTTTGGAATGTCACATTCTCTAACTCTGAGCTGATGATAGCCTGATCTGAGGTCTATCTTGGAGAAATAACTGGCACCCTGAAGTTGGTCAAACAAGTCATTTATCCTAGGCAGTGGATACTTGTTCTTGACTGTGACTTTGTTGAGCTGACGGTAATCAATACACATTCTGAGTGAACCATCTTTCTTGCGCACGAATAAGACTGATGCATCCCATGGGGATACACTGGGCCTGATGAATCCCTTATCTAAGAGATCCTTCAACTGATCTTTCAGTTTCTTGAGTTCTGCTGGTGCCATTCTGTATGGTGGAATAGAAATAGGCTGAGTATCCGGGAGAAGGTTTATGCCAAAGTCTATTTCCCTTTTGAGAGAAATGCCTGGAAGATCTTCGGGAAAGATATCTGAATATTCATTAACCACTGGGACTGATTTGAGACTGGGAGATTCGGAACTAGAATCCTTAACATGCATGAGATGATACACACACCCCTTAGAAATTATTTCCTTGCCCGAAGGTAGGAAACAAGCTGACCCCTGAAAGTCAAAGTGCTACCCTTCCACTCTAGGACGGGCTCATTCGAGAATTGAAACTGAACTATCCTATTTCTGCAGTTGACTATGGCATAGCAGGAATGAATCCAATCCATGCAGAGAATGACATCAAAATCAGCCATCTCTAACTCGACTAAATCTACTGACGTAGATTTTTAAAATATCATAACCGGGTAGTTCCTGTATACCCGCTGAGCTATGATGGTTTTACCCACTGAGGTAGAGACTGAAAAGGGCTCTGCTAAAATTTTGGGATTGATTCTGAAATTGCCTGCTATGTATGAAGTGACAAAAGACAAAGATGAACCTGGGTCTAGCAAAGCATAAACATAAACACAAAAAATCTGTAACATACCAATAATGATATTAGAAGAATTTTCCTAATCCTGTCGGGACTGAAGAGCATAGAGTCTATTTGGGCATTGCTAACTAGTAGCACTGGAAGTGGCACCCTGCTGGTTTAGACAATCGGACTGAGCTATAGAACGATTCTACTGACCCTGATGGCCAAGCTGAGGACACTCCCTAATCCTGTGGCCTAGATTACCACAACCAAAACAGACATCACTACCGGCTCTGCAAATACCCTTGTGATTCTTACTACAAGTCTGACAAAGAAGGTTTGTTCGAGCACTGCTAACACTGCCCTGATATTTAGAACCTGGTGCTCTATCTCTGTTGCCATCCCTAAACTTCGACACTGAGGCACTAGCGGAGGAAGGGGCTGGAACTGCTGAATTAGGATGAAACTGCAAACGATTTCCTTTCTTTGATTTAGGCTGAGCAAAACTAAAACTGCCTGATTTTGCTCTCTTGTTCGGCCTCTCTCTAGTCCTAACCTTCTGCTCCTCTATCTGTTAAGCATGGGTCATGAGTCTAGCTAAGGTCATATCACTACTCAGCATCACAGATCTACGTTGATTCACTATGCTATCGTTCACCCCTGACACGAACTTGCTTATCTTAGCCCTATTGTCTGCAACCACATGAGGGGCATACCTGGTTAGCTGAGTAAATCTGAGAGAATACTCCCTAACCATCATATTTCCCTACCTGAGGTTGGTGAACTCAAGAACTTTGGCTTTCCTCAGCTCTTAGGGAAAGAATCTGTCTAAGAAAGTCGTTACAAATTCTTCCCACCCAATGCGATATACGCCATCTACCCTCTTAGACTTCTACTGTTTGTACCAAGTGTGAGCCATATATTACAACTAATATGATGCTAACTCAGCACTCTAAACAGAATTAATACCCATGATGTCAATGACCTTCTGAACTTGGTCAATGAACTCCTGAGGGCATTCATCAGACTTAGACCCATGGAAAGTTGGATGGTTCATTCAGGTGAAGTCCCGAATCCTAGCTGCTGCGGAATTTGCCACTGGATTGGCCAAAATAGCTGGTGACCTTTTATTTTAGGCAGCCACAGACTGAGCAAGTTTGGTAAATATGGTCCTGAACTCTGCATAAGAAACATGTTCGCCCAAAGGATCTTCGGGCTGAGGAGCTGGCTGATTTCTTCTCTTTGGAGGCATGTTTCTAAAATAAAAGAAGGGCGGATTAGAGTTAGAGACTGACTTGAAATTATGCACACTAGCACGACATGAATACTGAAAAAAGGGAAACTATTCCTAGATGCGGCTTTCAAACTTCCTAGGACTTTATTAAACCTTAGGCTCTGATACCAAGTTTGTAGCGCCCCAATTTTCTAAATCGGAATGCTACATGTGCTTATGACCCCGAGGGACCACAAGCTAACCTATGACTGATATTTGTACCTCTATACTACAATTCATGACATAATAATGTGGAAAATATGCACAATAGGCCATAAGGTTCAACTAAAATAATATAACATCCATATGGGGAAAAAATACCAAAACAACTAAAACCTAAATCTGAAAGCTAAATCGGAGCGTAAATCCAAAAGCCTCTAAGTACTTTCTGAAATAAGAAGTTGAAGGAACATGTCTCCAACTAACTCTGTAAAACTGAACCAAAGAAATAAATGAATAAAACAAATAATGTCATCCTCGAATAAAGAGGACTCACTGCAACTCTGTATGCTGAATGTGACTACTACTGCTGGTCTGGGACTCGTGCCTCTGAACCTATGGTGTAACATGAAAAGAAAGAACCATAGCGCAAATGCGTCAGTACAATTGGAGTATAGAGTATACGAGTGAGGTAAGCTAATGCAAAGGGTTTACATACATGAATAATACTATTGACTGACTGATATGAACTTAAGAGCACAAACATACATACATAGTAACTAAGATTATGAATACGTAATGGCTAAATCTGTACGCTAATACATAGATGGAAATGCAGTTCTGATATAATGGATGACTGTATCTGACAGCCCTGAATTTGGTTGAACTCTCTGAGTTTCATGCTATAACTAAATTTGACTGTATCTAATAGTCCTAGTATAATGATATTTGAAGAATTTTCTGAGTTTTTTTACTGAGACTAATACTGAAACTATGTGAGGGAGTTATTTAACTGACATGCCCCATGTATACCATTATGGCTAAGCTGGGTCCAATCTCTACCCCGACTGAAGGGGTGTCAATATCGCACCACTGGTAAGGACAATTGTGAGCGACCCTTATTTGGCAGGTACTCAAGGTGAGAATGGTGGTACCCTAAACTGGCAGGTTAATCCACCTCATTAACCCTAATCTGACAGGTTAAGATGTCTCAATCTACGCTGGCTACATAGTTTTGGAACAAAAGGATGATTGCTAAGAATCACACCCTAAACTGATAAGTGAGTTCCCATCCATGGGTTCACTCGGTGATAACTTCTACTCCTATCCAAAGGGACTGAACATGATTCGACTGACTGTACATGGACTGAATAACTAACATGCGTTAACTGATGGAGTAGTACTATTATCTGAGTGTTAGCTGAGAGCATGAGATTTTTAATGTTTCCTGAGTCACATGACTGACTGATTTCTATTGATTATTGACTGAGTTTATTATGACAACATTACATGGCTCTAGGCACACAGCTATTTTTTTTGGGTACGAAGACCCCCAGGACTCGATAGAAGGAAACTGACACATATGACATGACTTGATCATAAGATGGGAGTCCACAATTCGCTATATCATAAGTAGGGGATAGTATACTTTATGTATTTAATCAACACCTCAAACATGGTAGGGAAAGCATGGATATAATTCGCAGACAAAATTCATATTTCCATCATCATACATGCTTTATGCCATCACCATAAGAATACATAAATAGCATGGGCATTCATATTGAAGTGTATCGCTAACATGGACTTGTCATTTAGATATCATGAAATCATGTAAATATGAAATTCTAACATCCTAGGCATTTTATCAAATACCTTACATGCATTCTTTAAGGCATAGGTAGATTTCATACTTACATTAGTTCAACTCACCCAAAGTTCACGATTTTGAACCAACAATCACATATATTCCATGAAAACACCCTTAGATATCATCTTGAAACTTGAACAACAATCGTCAACATGTACATACTCATATCACCACAAAAATTTTACTAAATAATATTTAAAACATGGTTCTTGAGCTCTATGAACGGATTGGATCCATAGATGAACACTACGCATACCTTAGAAAGGAAACCTTGATAATTTGCTAGAGAGTTCTTGGATTGGGAAACTTAATTCTCAATTATCTTGGAAAAAGACTTGAATCTTGCTTTTGAGAGATGAGTTTGATAGAAACCCTAATCTTGTGGTTGAGAGCGTAAGAGAGGGTTTTTGAGATGCTTAACTAAAGAAAAATAAGAAAAATTATGCCTCTTTAGGGTTATAAGTCGTGGAAGGTGAAGAAAATGATCAAAATACCCTTATGAAATAAATTTCCAATTGCTGAAAATCATAACTGATGACATTTGTGACAAGGCATCAAAAATGTGACAGGCCATCAAAAATGTCATCACACAGAAGCTAGATTCTGCCTAAGGCTGACGACCTTCGTGATAGGGCATCATAAGTGTGGTAAGCTACCATGAATGTCGTCACTTAGGAGATAGTTTCTATCTAACTCTGACGACCTTCGTGATAAGGTGTCACAAGTGTGATAAGCTACCACGAATATCGTCACTTAGGAGCTGGTTTCTACCTAAGGCTGACTACATTCCTAATAGGGTGTCACAAGTGTGATAAGCTACCACGAATGTCGTCACTTAGGAGCTAGTTTTTACCTAAGGTTGATGACCTTCGTGATAGGGCGTCACAAATGTGGTAAGCTACCGTGAATGTCGTCACACTATTTCCAGCCTGACATGCTAGAGTAAAATAAGAATAATTCTTTGCTCCAATCCTGTATTTAGGCAAAATTGGTATTGTTGGAAAGCTAATTCAATTATCTATCTGTTGATAGGTCATGAGCTCAAAAATTCCAAGTATAATGAGAGATATTATCGTTTGAAGTTGACTATACCAATATCCTTCTCAAGAATTCAATCGGTAAGGAATGTTTTGATTTTTCTGATAGCTGGGAGTTATTTAAAGCTTTAATATACATCTAACCTACTCATAAAAATATAAAATAACCATGATATATTATGCATGAGCTTGGTACATGGCTCTAATATTGGTTTGGATTTTTCGGGGTATTATATGTATACTTCAGGGATCTATGATATCAATGAATATTCCTGCTCGATGATAATAAGATTAAACTTGATAGAATGGACATGTATGAATCTCAAAATATCAATCAACTCTTGAACACGTGCTACAAGAATCAATATCAAGCCACAAATCTCATTTTCATATCACTATCATGGTATATGATATAAATTTGGCATCAATAACATTTCATATCAAACTCATAATTGATCAGTAAATTCACCCAACCTATAAAATGATTTGTACAACAAGTACCCAACCAAGCAGAGTCTAAACAAACTTTACTTATAGCCTACCACAAACCTGAATCGCAAGACACAATTAATTACAAACAAGAGTTCTTTTGTTTTTAATAAATAAAGAGTGTTCCCAATACATAAGAATAAAATTGATGCATAACCACAAGGACAACAATACCAATATCACCATTCATATCTTCTAGGCCTAAAAAGAAAAGCCTAAGCTCCCAATGATAAAATTGTAATTTTATTAGGAATTATACCCATAAATTAAGAAGTTCAAATCTAAAATATCATAAAAATAGAGTTAAAAACATCCTTGAAATTATTAAAATATTATTTCTTAACTCTACCAGAAAAGTCCCAAATCTTTAAGTTTAAAACCCAAGATTTAAAGGTGAAATCATGAAATAATCATTGAAAATATATATATAATGGTGTATAAAACTTACCTAATGAAGAGATCTCAAAAATCCCTTTAGAATCTCCTCAAAATAAGTCCTAAATCTTCGAAACATGAGTTATGGCGTTTTTAACTAAAAAGGGATAAGCAACTCCTTTTTTGTGCATGTGGGACCTCTCTCATATTTTAGAAGGTAACCGACCTCGACCAATCACCACTTTTGAAATTGTCTGATCATGATTGTAAAGGACAATCAAGGCCTAACTAAACCCAACTTGTTCCTTTCTTTAAAAATACAGGTAATTCTTTGTGTTCAGGGTGACTCCATTCATCTAGCCTTTATGAATTCCAAGGCTGCTTTATGAGCACAATAAACAAGGTGTGCCAGGACTAGCAAATAGCTGACACTAGCTTCCTAAATCTTAAGAATCCCAAAACGGACCTAAAAAATCCTTCTGAACCATGAAAATAAACCAAATCTTCTACTAGACTAAAATTAATAGTTTAGCCTCAATGAAATAATCTAAAATTCCAACTAAGGTCTTTATGAATGGATGTTGACCAAAGTCAACTCCACACCATAAGCTTCCAGCTTTACAACCAACTACACACAATCCATTTAAATTCCTCGAGACCAAAGCAATAACATTACTAATCCAAAAGTTGATTCATGTAATTTAGTGGCTGAGGAAAAAGATATAAGGAAAGGGCTTCAATACTGCATACAGAATTTGCTTGACAACATCATCATTAAAACTAATTCATTGGAAATGGTTAACATCATAATTAAGCTTGAGAGATTCCTTGGAGTGTTAGTATGGAGGTTAATACTATTCATAAGATTAGCAAGATCATCACAGTTAGAGTACAACAATGCTCCTTATGGGAAGGAAATACTCTTTCTGATTTTTTTACTAGCCTAGAGTTTAGTTTTGCAGGTACCATTGAATCTATGTGCAGGCAAATCAATAATTATTCTGCATAAAAGTATCACTCCTAACATTAGAGTAGAATATATAATAGTTGCAGATATCTTAAGTTAATAGTACAAGATCATGATCAGGTTTTAGCATATTGAAGGTGCTTAACCAAGTCTTAAAGAAGTAAAATTTTATCATCTAACCGACCTATTAAATTCAGCATCACAAACATTATAGTATTTTATATACACACACACACACATACATACATACATACATACATACATACATACATA